>NC_133334.1:243747529-244047529 GCF_042186555.1 Aquarana catesbeiana | reverse complement strand
ATGGTGTTGGGGTAACTTGACACACAAAACACACCCAAAAATATTCTGGAGTAAAAATAAAAATAACATTGAACAAAGATCAGCCTTGGAAAAAATACAAACATTAAATTAAAAAAAAGGCTTAAAATCCAAAATAAAAAAAATTAAAAATATAAAACTGTCAGATGTGACAACTAATAACAATATATTCAGGGAATCCCACTAAAAAAACACAAATAAAAGTTTGTGAGAAGTGTGTGTGAATACGAGCAGCAAAACGACTTAATTCTTGTCACATTATAAAGAAGAAGAGAGTGCGCTGTATTAAACCATTTTTAACATTGCAGCGTGACGAAAATGCTGTATCCATTGCGAACGCTAAGTTTACCAGAACGAGCTGTCCCGTGTTGGAATTTCTTCTGAGCATGCGTGGCACTTTGTGCGTCGGAACAGGCCACACACGGTCGGAATTGACGCGATCGGATTTTGTTGTCGGAAAATATTATCTCCTGCTGTCCAACTTTGTGTGTCAGAAAATCCGATGGAAAATGTCCGATGGCGCCCACATACGGTCGGAATTTCTGACAACACGCTCCGATCGGACATTGTCCATCGGAAAATCCAACCGTGTGTACGGGGCATTATAATTCACTTTTTTGGATAAAAAAAAGACAACAGTAAAGTTAGCCCAATTTTTTTTTATATTGTGAAATATAATGTTACGCCAAGTAAATTGATACCCAACATGTCACGCTTCAAAATTGCGACCGCTCATGGAATGGCGTCAAACTTTTACCCTCAAAAATCTCCATAGGTGACGTTTAAATAATTCTACAGGTTACATGTTTTGCGTTACAGAGGAGGTCTAGGGCTAGAATGATTGCTCTTGCTCTACCGGTCGCGGTGATACCTCAGATGTGTGGTTTGACCACCGTTTTCATATGCCAGCGCTACTCACGTATGCGTTCGCTTCTGCACGCGAGCTCCTCAGCACAGGGGGTTTTTACTTTTATTCCTATTACAAGGAATGTAAACATCCCTTGTAATAGAAAAAAGCATGACAGGACCTCTTAAATACGAGATCTGGGGTCAAAAAGACCCCAGATCTCATATTTACACTAAAATGCAATTTAAAAAAAAAAAGTAATTAAAAAAAATGACATTGAAAAAAATGTGCCTTTAAGAGGCATGGGCGGAAGTGACGTTTTGACGTCACTTCCAACCAGCAGTGTCATGGAGTGGGTGCCATCTTAGCCTCACTCATCTCCAGGCACACAAGGGAGAAGGACGCGATCGCCTCCGCCGCTACCGCCGGCTCTGGTAAGCGGCGAAGGGCACCGGATCGAGATGGGGGGGCCTCTCCCACCACCGATAAAAGTGATATCGCGGTGAATCCACCGCAGGGACCACATTCATCTTAAAGCCGACCGCCGCAGGGAAACGGAGATACCAGGGTTATGGCAGCTAGCTGCTGCCATAACAACGATATCCGCCGCCAAAGTTTGGATGTACATCGGCGTGCGGCGGTCGGCAAGTGGTTAAGATAAAAAAGCCTTTCTGTGTGCAGCAGCCCCTCTCAGTCTCCCTACTACTTACCTGAGTGTCTCGACTCTCCCTCCTCATTGGCTGAGATGGTAGTGTGGTGCCATTGGCTCCTGCTGCTGTCAATCAAAATCAATGAGCCAATAAGGAGAGAGTGTGGGTGGGGCTGAACCACGGCTCTGTGTCTAAATGGACACACAGAGCAGCGGCTTGGCTTGGGTGTGCACAGAGCAGGTAAGCATAACATGTTTGTTATTTTTAAAGAAAAAAAACAGACTTTAGTATCACTTTAATATGGAGTCAAGCTGTAAAGTCAAGCTGTAAAAAATGCTAAATGCTTTTCACACTGGGACAGTGTGCTTGTGGGATGTTCCAAAAAGTCCTGCAAGCAGAATCTTTGGGGCAGTTTGGTAGCGCTGTATTTAGCGCTCCCAAAACGCCCTGCCCATTGGAATGAATGGGCAGCGGAAGGCTGAAAAGCGCTTCGGAAGCATTGCAACTTGGGAGTTTTTAATCCCTTCTTTGGGGTTAAAAGCGCCCCACTAGCGGCCAAAAAGCGCAGCTTAAGCAGCAGTAAAGCGCCGCTAAAACGAGCTAACATGGCCGGCGGCCATGGCCCCAGTGTGAAAGGGGTCTTATTGAACAAGAAGGTTAAACACTGGTCAAATGGGAAACACTAGCCAATAGATATACCTCGGGTGGTCAGTTGACACACACTATTGACTGCCCATTCGTAATTGTGGCCACTTGCATAAGACTTGGCCAAACAACCTTTTTATTTTTCCATTTCTATTCCTTTTCTCCTTTATTTATTTAACACTTTATCATTACTGGCACCACAAGAAGTAGATTCAGGATTGTGGTGTAACAAGTACATATAATATAACTTTAAATTTTACAGCGAAAATTATAAATATGGTTCGCAAAGTTAAAGTATCAAATATTTTACCACGGAAAACTGGCGGAATGGCCAGAATAAATATATATTTGGGTTTTTTGAAGCACAAAGTACAACCCTAAGCAACATTAAGACACACTATTCTAGAGTGTGTGTTGCCATGGTAACCTTTCCCAGCTATGAACACTTTAATCTTATGGATTAGTGTTAAGTGTGTATTGTGAATGTTTAAAGCTTATATTCATGGTTCTCAAGAGATTATTTTAAAGTTGAGGAAAAACAGAACAAAGACAAGGCACAAAAGGAACACTTTTTGTTCAGTGTTATAAAAAAACAAAAAAAAAAACGTATAGTACTCAGTGGACGATGACCTGCTAGTACAGTATAATCTTTTATCAATTTCTGAAATAAGAACACCCAACAATTTCCATTCATAAGGTATCTGAAGGTAGGCAAAGTGCATTATTCTACAAGAAGCTCTGGAAATTACCCCATGGAAAATTGCAGAAGCTTAACTGCATGATTTTTCTAATTTTCATAAACATTTGTTTTAATGTCTGTTTTGTTTAATGGTGCACCTGCTAAGCATCATAAAGAAACCAGCTAGCAAAAGATTGTTCTTTTTAAAATAGTCCACTGTAAAGGGATTTTCTGTTTTACCTGTATGCAAAATTAAAAATTCATGCTTGAACATGTTAAGTTTTATATTGCGAGATAAACCTGCCTTGTCGCTTTCTATTTTCCACCTATTCAAGTGCTACCTATTCCTCACGCTAATCAATTTCTCAGTTATCCCCTTGTACAAGGAAACCTACGTGAACAGGGACTGCCCACAAAAATTCAACAAGGTGTGGGATGTCTGGTTGGAGCCTGATACCACTACTACAGGGGACAGCACACCTTAAAATGTTTCAGACCCTCACCCGGTTTCAGCTAATTCCATTGTGTTGATGTGACTGATGCATTGTATGGTATGTCCAGATATGTTCTCTCTTTAACCTCCTAGGCTAATGTTGATGTTGCGACAAACAACCATTGATGCTGTCGAAGACCGAATTCATCATCCCTATCGATAGTACTTTCCGTGTGGTACTGTGAAAAAAAAAGTTTATTTTAGTTTTATTAAACTGTTTTCCACTGGACAGCATTAGTTTTTTTTTTTTTTTTTTTTTAAGAGTGAACCTTCCTATAGCTTTTAGATTTCTTGTAACTGCTACTTCCACCATTCAATTCAGGCCTATTACTGCTTTATAAAAAAAATCTGGGGTTAGAACCAAAACTACCCCAACAGAGTTGAATGAATCACATTGAGGTGCTGCTGTTGTATTTAAGTCAAGCTAAATGAAAATGTGAAAAAACTCAATGACACATCCAAAATATATGATGCCAGAATACAGTGTTGCTCATGCTGTCCAAGAAAAAGGTACTGTTTCATAACACCATATACAGCTTAAAAGCATCTCTGAAGCAGAGAGGATACCTCCACGAAGTGCATCAGCCATTTTGAGAGTCTTCTCTTGAGTGGGACATTTTCAGAGATGCTGGATGTCTATGACACTGTGGACACTGGTATGCTTGATTTTTCGTGACTTTTGTGAGTAAGCATCTATTTTATGTATCCAATAGAGGTTATTGCAAAGGTAATGCGCAAGGCTGACGTGCCTTTTTTTCTTGGTTTTCAGTGTATTAAGGGACTTGGATTTTCCCAGTTCACCCTCCAAGTCACATTAAAAGGACCCTCTCCTTGTTGTACATATTTTTTTTCTTGCTTTGTCAAATGTCCCCATGACAGTTCCCTGCTACTCATTTTGTTGCCAGCACTAGCCTTAAAAATGGGCAGAATTTAATATTATGATTTGTGCCTTGTAGATTTCAATGGGTTTTGCTGTTTAGTTCAAGTTTGCAAATTTCAGACAGGTCACGGTGCAGTAATTCAAATCATTTATTTAAAAAAAAAGGTTGTATCAAAGAAGACAGGGATCAGCATGTATTGTATAGGAATTGCCAGTTAACGATCCACCTGCATTCCAGCTGATCGGAAATGACATACCTCAAACACCATCGAACTCTGTTTCATCAGCCTACATCTGACATCTTCAGGGGTTCTAGTTCTCAGATTTCTTGTGGTTCTACCCACATATTGCCGTTTGCAATATGTGGGTTGAACCACAAGAAATCTGAGAACTAGAAGAGGTGAACAAATCAATAACATAAAAAAGGGCTTTGACAAGCAAAGTGTCTCCAGACACTTTAAACTAATGCACAATCAAGACCCCAGCCTTGACAGTCTATGGGATCGATAAGGTTAGGGAACACTGGTGTCCAGGAAGAAAACCCAATGGATGTATGAGATAGGTTCCCTACACCTATATGGGTTGAACATAGACATTGATCTAAATAGTTTTTTGACAAATCTTTTGCTGTATTTGATGAAGCCTGGATATAGATACAATTTTAGTCGATGTTCTATGGATAGGTGGTCTGGACTAGGTCTTTAGGATGCACATTGTTTGTTAGGTGGTCTAGTGTAGGTCTTTAAGATACATGCACTGTTTCCCTTTAAATTGCGGCGTGAGTAAGTTAAGACACAAACCTTCCGATATGATGTAGAGGACAAATACCTTTTATTTGTATGATATAATAAGGGTGTGCAGTAGATCAAAGTTAATGGTTATTATGCAGATAAGGTTTTATTTATACCGAGCGTTTTAAAGTTATTAATTGGTTGCGATGGGTTATTCCCATTATGAATATGGAACGGCGATGTCAGACGTCCTTCGTGAGGACGTGAAAAAACGAAATGCGTAGGACAGGGCAAGGACTCTGCACACGACTGCATTGCACTCACGATCTGAGGGATATGGCCGGAGGCGACAGGCTAAACATTTTTATGTTCTCTCCCTAGTGTCGGGCAGACACTTGTTACATTTGAGTGGATCTTTTTACGATTTTATTAAAAGTTTTGTTTTAAACAGAAATGGAACTTCCGCTTATCTGGTTCCTCCCCCCCTCCGGTGTCACATTTGGCAGCTTTCAGGGGGGAGCAGATACCTGTCTAATACAGGCATTTGCTCCCACTTCTGTCAAAAGATCTACGCCATGTCCGGCCTCTCCTCCGCCCCCTGTCTTCTGGGAGACACACAGGTCCCAGAGGACAGCAGGGACCAGTCAGAATGCGCAGTGCGACTCGCGCATGCACAGTAGGGAACCAGACTGTGAAAGCTTCACCTCCTGATACCCTTACTTAAGATGCCGGTGCCTCCACCCGGAGCCGAGGGACGGGTCGGCTTCAGGTGAGGACATTGTGGGCAGCCTGGACAGGTAAGTGTCCTTATTTTAAAATTCTGCAGCTGCAGTATTTGTAGCTGCTGACTTTTATTTATTTTTTTGCAGACGGAACTCTGCTTTAAGGTGAACAGCTCTTCACTATATGGACCACTTATGTATTTATACATGTTCAATTCCTTTAATCTTCCCTCATAGCTGAGCTCCTCCATACCTCTTATAAGTTTGGTTGCTCTTCTCTGCACTTTGTCCAGTTCCCCGATATCCTTTTTGTGAACTGGTGCCCAAAACAGAACTGCATATTCCAGATGAGGTCTTACTAATTATTTCTACAGGAGCAACATTCTCTCTCTCTCTCTCTCTCTCTCATATAGTCACATAGTTGCCCAATAAAACAGTGCATTGAGGTTGGCTTGTAAGTTGGAGACATCCTGTAAGGATGTTATTCTATTGCATAGCTTAGTGCCATCTGCAAAGACTAAAATGGTACTTTTAATCCCAGATCCTATATCATTTTTAATGCTATTAAAAAGTAAGGGTCTCGACACTGAACCTGGGGTACATGACTAACAACCCTAGACCATTCAGAGTAACAATCAATAAACAATACTCTCCAAAATGAAATGAAATTGGGATCTGCTGGCTGTCTCTGTGTGTGTGTCTTTGGTATGTGTCAGCTCAACCACATCTTCCGCCGTTAAATGAAATTGGGATCTGCTGGCTGTCTCTGTGTGTGTGTCTTTGGTATGTGGCCTTCTCTATCTGTTGCCCTGTGTGCATAACCATGACATTGTTTTTTGTTGCTCTGGACTATCTTACCTAAGTTTTATGTGTTGATCTTATCTTGGCCTCTGGCCTCTTGCTATTCTGACTTTAGAAGCAAAAAGTCCACTTTGATTGTTAGGCATTCTTATAGTCACTCATGATTAATTAATGAACTTCAACCCCACCCTTATAACAGTATAAATTTGAGCATCCTTAAGGGGTCAGCACATTGCTGTTGGAGCACATTGCAATGGCTTCTATCCTTAAGGCTTCTATCTCTAAGTGATTCTTTCTACATGTGATATGCACTTCAATCTATGCACTTCAGCGATTGCACGAAGCAAACAAATATAGCAAACTGCACTGGAAAGCACCTAAGAGACTGCAGGTGACCCTGTCTCTCTAATAAGCTCTCCTTCCACTCTGTAACATGCATTCTCTACCCCTGCTTCTGGCACTCCTGTCCTCTCTCCTCAAACTCTCTTACCTTCACCCCCCCCCCTCCACCCGCCTGCTTATACATATCACCCTGCCTTCTGTCCTCTCCCTACTACTGCTCCTACCAACTCTTGCTCATTCTACATCCATATACTTATAAAACCTCCAGTACTCTGAGACATGCCCCTTCACATAAATCACATTCCCACATTACCTCCCTCACCCTCCTGCTTCTCCTAATCTCTGGTGACATATCCCCAAACCCTGGGCCACCATCATCTGTCTTTGCCCAACGCTCCCATCCCCCTACACCCTCTGGCAGGAGCCACAACCCACAGAACTTGGTCTCTATTCCTCTTTCCAAAACCAGCCCCCCCTTTTCCTGTGCCCTTTGGAATGCACGTTCTGTCTGCAACAAACTCACTGCCCTTCACGACCTCTTTATCACAAATTCCTTTAACCTACTTGCCATTACTGAAACCTGGCTTCATGAATCAGATACTATTTCTCCTGCTTCCCTCTCCCATGGGGGCCTTCTCTGGACTCACTCCCCCAGACCAAGTGGACGGAAGGGAGGTGGAGTGGGAATCCTTCTAGCCCCATGCAGCACCTATCAGGTACTTCACCCACCTCCCTCTCTGACACTCTCCTCTTTTGAGGCACATTGCATTCGTCTATTCTCTCCCATTTCTCTAAGAATTGCTGTCATCTACCGGCCCCCTGGACCAGTATCAGCCTTCCTTGATGACTTCTCTGCCTGGCTACCCTACTTTCTCTCTTCTGAAATCCCCACAATTATTCTTGGGGACTTCAACATCCCTGTTAACACTAACACTACTATTACTTCTAAACTTCTCAGTCTAACCTCATCGATTGACCTGAAGAAATGGATACAGGCTCCTACCCACTCCAACGGCAACACCCTTGACCTTGTCTTCTCCTATCTGTGCACTCCGTGCAACCTTTCCAACAATCCACTCCCACTCTCTGATCACCGCCTTATTAGTTTTGCTCTCTTCCTGTCTTCCACCTCTTCTCCCTTCAACCGCCTAACAGTTACACATAGAAACCTTCGCCACCTCAACCCTTCTCTTCTCTACTCTGTTACTGATCACCTCTATGACAAAATCTCACCTCTGTCCTGCCCCAACCTAGCTACTTTCATCTACAACAGCTCACTGTCTTCCTCCCTAGACAAGCTTGCCCCCCTCAGTACACGCAGAATTAGGCCCCGACTGCTACAACCCTGGCAAACAGATGACACCAGAAGTCTCAGAAAACGTAGCTGCGCTCTTGAGCGCTTGTGGCATAAGACTAAGACCCAGGAAGACTTCACACAATATAAATCTGCCCTCCTAAAATACTAATCCTGCCAAACAGACCTACTTTATCACACTCATTAACACCTTCTCATCCAGTCCACATCAACTCTTCTCTACCTTCAACACTCTACTCTGTCCTCCACTGCCTCCACCCACCAACTCACTCACTGCCCAGGAAATTGCCAATTACTTCAAAACTAAGATTAATACAATTCATGAGGAGATCACCAATGCGCAAAAACCTCCCCATGCAACACTCCATGTCCACAGATACAATCATTACTTCCCTCATTCAACCCTGCTACTATTACTGAGGTTGCTAAACTTTTATCTAACACTTATCTAACCACCTGCCCCCTGGATCCTGTTCCCTCGCAAATGCTACGCTCACCCTCTGACTCGATTCTACACTCTCTAACTCACATTTTCAACCTCTCCCTCTCTTGTGGCATCTTCCCAAACTCTCTAAAACATGCGCTAGTTACCCCCATACTTAGAAAGCCCTCGCTGGACCCCACCAATCTCAACAACTTACGTCCCATCTCCTTACTCTCCTTCTCCTCCAAACTTCTTGAAAGACTGGTCGACAACCGACTAAGCGACCATCTGACCATGAATAAACTTCTTGATCCCCTTCAGTCCGGTTTTCGCCCTCAACACTCCAAGGAAACTGCTCTCCCTAAACTCTCAAATGACCTACTAATGGCTAAAACCAGTGGATACTATTCTGTACTACTTCTCCTGGATCTCTCTGCTGCCTTTGACACAGTGGACCACCCCCTCCTCAAAAAAAAACTCCACTCATTTGGTCTCTGTGACTGTACTCTTCGCTGGTTCTCATCCTACCTATCACACCGCTCCTTCAGTGTCACTTACAACTCTACTTCCTCTTCTCCTCTTCCTTTCTCCGTTGGGGTCCCCCAAGGTTCTGTTCTTGGACCTCTCCTTTTCTCAATCTACACCACCTCCTTGGGTCAGTTGATTGCCTCCCACGGCTTTAAATATCATCTCTACGCTGATGACACCCAAATCTATCTCTCCACCCCCCAGCTCTCTCCATCTGTCTCCTCACGCATTACCAACTTACTAGCAGACATATCAGCCTGGATGTCACATCACTTCCTCAAACTCAACCTATCCAAAACCGAGCTCATGATATTTCCTCCCTCAGGTGCCACGTCCCCTGATTTCCCTGTCAATATCAACGGCTCAACTATCAACCCATCTCCCCACGCCAAGGTCCTAGGTGTAATCCTGGACTCTGAACTAACCTTTCGACCCCACATTCTATCACTATCCAAAACTTGCCGCCTCAATCTCCGCAACATCTCCAAGATACGCCCCTTCCTAACCAATGTCACCACAAAGCTTCTAATCCACTCCCTGGTCATCTCCCGCCTCGACTACTGCAACTCCCTCCTCATTGGTTTACCTCTAAATAGGCTATCCCCACTTCAGTCCATCATCAACGCTGCTGCCAGGCTCATCCACCTCACAAACCGCTCAGCGTCTGCTACACCCCTCTGCCAATCCCTTCATTGGCTGCCACTCAGTCACCGCATTAAATTCAAGATACTAACTAAAACTTACAAAGCCATCCACAACCTGGCCCCCAGCTACATCTCTAACCTAGTCACAAAATACCAACCTAATCGTTCTCTTCGCTCCTCCCAAGACCTCCTGCTCTCAAACTCCCTTGTCACCTCATCCCGTGCTCGCCATCAGGACTTCTCCAGAGCCTCCCCCATCCTTTCGAATGCTCTACCCCAATCCGTCCAATTTTCTCCTACTTTATCCACTTTCAGACGATCCCTGAAAACTCATCTCTTCAGAGAAGCCTATCTGGCCCCCACCTAACAACTGTACATTTATCTTCTCAGTCAGCACATTGGCCACAGTTATTACCTCTTGTATCTCTTGACCTTCAATCTTAGATTGTAAGCTCTAAGGAGCAGGGCCCTCTGATTCCTACTGTATTAAAGTTTATTGTATTTGTACTGTCTACCCTCAAGTTGTAAAGCGCTACGTAAACTGTTGGCGCTATATAAATCCTGTATAATAATAATAATATAATAATAAATACGGTCTTTTAGCCAGTTTTCTATTAACTTCTATTAACTATTAACTGATTTTTTCAAGCCATACCTTATACATTAGCTGTGTGTGGGGAACTATTTCAAACACTTTTATAAAATCCAAGTATACCACGTCCACAGCCACTCCTTTGTCTAAGGTTTTACTTACCTCCTCATAAAAAATTTAAAAAAATCAGATTTGTCTGACAACTTCTGTTTTTCGTGAATCCATGCTAACTTTTGCTTAAAATGTATTTTTCCAGCCAAACTCCTCTATGTGGTCTTTTATGAAACTCTTCCATATCTATAACTATAGAAGTTAAACTAACAGGGCTATAGTATCTTGGTGACTTTGGCTCCTTTTTAAATATAGGCACCATGTTGACCTTATGCCAATCCAGTGGTACTATTCCAGTCATTAAAGAGTCCTAAAAAATTTAAAATTGAAACAATGGCTTTGAAATGACAGAGCTCAATTCTTTTAGGACCCAAGGGTGTATTCCATCTGGTCCAGATGCTTTATTCACCTTTATTCTGTCTAAATATTTCTGGACCATATCAATTTTGAGCTATAGTGGATCATTCATGCATGCATTTAATACAGTAATTGGGTAAGGATCTCTAGTAAGTAAAACTGACTATATGTAATGCAATGTATACAGTACAATCCTATTTACTGTATGTCTGAAGCTACAGTATATATAACATATAATAACAAAGCAAACCATATAATAACCTAACGTGAGCATAGCATATAATGATATTTAATTCAAACAAGATGTATTTTAATTTTACAAACAACAGTAGAAAACACAATGTTTTACAAAAGCATTTCTAGGGTAGAACTAAGTACCACTGGGACAAAAATTCCCCACATGGTAACTAGGTATGTGAAAAATTTAGAGTTTTTGCTTCACTGAAATTCTGCCATTTTTGCAAAATGCAGTAAAGTGAAGGGGAATGATACATTGATAAAGTGTTTTGAGTGTTTTTTAAGGGTAAAAAAAGGGGAGTTTAAATTACTTCTGTGATTTAGCTCCTTTCAACAATCCTGGACCTGTTTTATGCCAAAAAATGGGACTCCAACACTATCCCAATGCTAACTCTAACATTAAAGTTGAAGTTTAGCTAAAAACTAAATTTTCTCTATAGTGTTAGTTACATTACTTGCCTGCAATGGAATATATCTCATAATGTGCAGTCTGCTAGATTCTGTAGACATTTTCACAATAGGGCAGTCCTATCCTCTTCCTGGTGCTGAACTTCCAGTCCTGAGGGAGTTAAAAGCTTTGTTTTCTAGGCTCAGCTGCACTAAAGATTATCCAATGTGGGCATGTCTCCTTCAGATCATCATTAATGTAGATGAGCTCAGAGACCCAATGCTGTTAACGCTTACATTCCCAGCATTCAGCGACAGGAAGAGGCCATGCAATTAAGATTTCTGCAGAATGCAGCAGCATTGTGGGACATACTTCTTTACAGGTAAGTAATGTAACTAAAGCTGTAGATTTTTTTTAACTAAATTTTAGCTTTAACCTAAACATTTGCTGATCAACAAAGAAATGTGATTACCATGTTAGGTCATGGTGGTCACATGGCTTTGTTAGCAATAGGGTTAGTGTTAGTCACATAGTTAGTCTGGTTGAAAAAAGACACAAGTCCATCCAGTTCAACCAATAGAAGGGGAACAAATAATACACAATCCTATATATACAATCCTATACCCGTAGTTGATCCAGAAGAAGCAAGAACCCTAATAAAGCATTATCCAATTTGCTCTAGCACGGGGAAGAATTCCTTCCTAATCCCCCAAGAGGCAATCGGATGTTCCCTGGATCAACTTTACCTATAAATATTAGTATCCAGTTATATTATGTGTATCTATGAAAGAATCCAAGGATTATTGAGGGTTAGCATTGGGGTTAGGGCTAGACAAGGTCACATTTGAGTCTTATTCTTATTTTGATAAAATGTTGGCAAATTAAGTAATTAGCAACATTGTTTTTAAGGTCAAATCACTCTGCTAATAATTAATTGTACTAGGGCCTGTACATTTAGACCATTTCCATCTGTGCTATGGTTATTTTCCTCTATATAAACATCAATAGGCTAACATGCAGGGCTAAAAATGTGTTGTCTCATTCATAATGACTATTGTATGTGGTACCCAAGGCAAAGACAGCTGCGTCTCAGTGGGAAGTTAGTAGAACTTAACACCTACAAACACTAAAATCCTTCCCTGGTACATAGCTAGGCATTATTAAAGTCTAATTTCTCAACCTGTGGCTAAACAAATGGATTCACAACTTTTTAAAGTTTCTTTTAGATGTTTACAGCCATTTATATATATATATATATATATATATATATATATATATATATATATATATATATATATATATATATATATATATATGTATATATATATATATATATATATATATATATATATATATATATATATGTATATATATATATATATATATATATATATATATATATATATATATTACTTTTTATGTAATTCCTTTGCCTTTGAAACAAAGCACATACTGTATATTGAATATATAAATAAAATCACAGCAATCTTACACAATCTCAAAATAGAAGCCTATATTTATGAGAAGCTGAACTTTACAAAAGTGAGGATTAAAAATATTTTAGAAAAATGTGTTTTGGTACTACGTGCACCTATTAAAAAAAATGAAACAAGTAGGCATAATACGCAGTGATACTTTAATATGACACATTTGTTACACTGCAGCAGTTGAAATGCTTGCCTGGAAGGGTCACAACATTTGTAAAATGCTGCTCACGGCATTACTTTGTGATGCATTGCAAGACGGGATCTTGATAAATATACTCAATTTGTCATACTGTGTAAAGTCTTGCAAGCAAGATGTCCTTTCAAGCTTAGACTGGCTGCAGACTAACTTGCCAATTAAAGTCACTAGTTTATTTTTTTATTTTAAATAGATGTCGCTTAGCTAAAACTGTGCATATTTTTTTTTTCTGTGGGTTTATGACTTATTACAGTTTGAAACACAAGAACCAGCTGACAAGGACTGCCAGCCATCCAGAAAATAATAGACTTCTCATTAAAAATGCATGGCAATTAGGTTTTCTTTTGAAGTCAGGAAAAAAAATAAACATCTCTAAAAAGTATGGATTTTTTCTTGCATTTTACTTATAAAATTTGCAGTGTTTGAGATACAAGTTTGAACGCAGCTTGAACATTAAAGGATATCTAAAGGTTCATTTTTTGTTTAAAAACAAACACATGTTATACTTACCTCCTCTGTGCAGTTGGTTTTGCACAGAGTGGCTCCAATCCTCCTCTTCTGGGGTCCCTCAGGGCCGCTCCTGGCTCCTCCTCTTCTCGAGTGCCCCATTGGAGAGCTGCATAGAGTGCATTAAGGTGAAAAACCTTGAGGGTTTACAACCCCTTAAAGTGATACTTACTGCATATGACAACACTATTACTAATTTAACAAATATGCTGTATTTTCTGGGTCATCGTGTACACTTGTCCTATTGTTGCTGTTTTTTTCTCATTTTCCTGCACCCCTTCCAGATTTTCTTTCTGTGTTCTGGGATGTGAATATTTAGTCTATATATCCCCTCCGGTGAGCCTTGCAAGTAACAAGGCATAGTAGATTGTTCACCCTTTTTAATGAACATGATTGTCAATGTTGTTCCTGATGAATATCCACTCAAGAGCACCAGAGATTACACATCAGTTGCCCTGTAGCATTTAACTAGCTACTAGCTAGATTGACCCAGTCATTGATCCTGCTTGTCCTGACCTTACAAAAACTCCCCTTGCCCTCATCTTGCTGTGACTCTTAGCTTTGGCTATACTTTATGTTTTGGTTCTGACTCTCATGGGTTTCAGAAGCAACCATAACATCTGTCTTGCCTGTTTGACTGTTGAAAATGGTATTGTTTGAAGGCTCATTCTATTTAAGAATCTCATGTAAAAACAAAAAAATGAGACTGTATATAGGAATTGATAACAGGAATTTAAATAAGCATCAAATTATTATTATTATTATTATTATTATTATTATTATTATTATTATTATTATGCTAGAAGTCATTCATTTAGTAGCTGTATCAAAATCACCATTAGAAGAATGACTTCCTGGTCTACCTGCTGACTTATAATAAGCAAGGGGGTTTCCGGATGACATCATTGACCAAATATGGTCATGGTCACAGCTGTCTAAGAGAGATTTTCTCCTCACTTTTGGACCCACTATCTGGGTTAGGAGATGAAAGGAGGAGGAGGATCACGGCGATACCTCACATGTGTGGTTTGAACACAGTTTTCATATGCGGGTACTGCTCACATAAGCATTCGCTTCTGTATGCGAGCTCGGCAGGATGGGTGCGTTAAAAATGTTTTTTTTTTATTTATTTTACCTTTTATTTTTTATGTTTACACTGTTTAAAAAAAAAAATGTGTCACTTTTAGTCCTATTACAAGGAATGTAAACATCCCTTGTAATAGAAAAAAAGCACAACAGGACCTCTTGAATATGAGATCTTGGGTCAAAAAGACACACAAAAAGACACACTTAACACTTTTACACTAAAATGCAATAACAAAAAAAAAAAAATGTTGTTTAAAAAGAATTAAAAAAATGTCTCTTTAAGAGCTATGGGCGGAAGTGACATTTTGACGTTGCTTCCACCCTGCAATGGTATGGAGACGGATGGGGGCCATCTTCCCCTCATTCATCTCCATACCTAACAGGACACAGGATCTGATCGACTCCGTCGCTGCTGGCAGCTCCAGTAAGCTCCGGTGAGTCCATGTCACACACTATGTTAGGCTGCTTACATAGCGACTGCACATAGTTTTATGAATGAGAGCAGCAAAATTACATTTGTAAAGGAAAAAATGTAATTTAAAACTGCTCGCAGCTGTAATGTATTTCCGGACCCTGGCCCTTTGGGTCTGGTATGGATATTAAGGGGAACACTGCGCCAAAATTCTAAAAAAATGGCATGGGGGCCCCCCTAAAATCCTTATCAGGCAATTCAGGTCTGGTATGGATATTAAGGGGAACCCTGCGCCAAGATAAAAAAAATGGCATGGAGGTCCCCCCAAAATTTATACCAGGCCCTTCAGGTCTGGTATGGATTTTAAAGGGAACCCCGCGCCAAGATTAAAAAAAAATATACCATACCAGACCCTTATCTGAGCACGCAACCTGGCAGACTGCAGGAAAAGGGGGGGGCGAGAGAGAGCCCCCCTAAGCTGTACCAGGCCACGTGCCCTCAACATGGGGAGGGTATTTTGGGGTCCCCCTAAAACACCTTGTCCTCATGTTGATGGGGACAAGGGCCTCTTCCCCACAACCCTTGCCCAGTGGTTGTGGGGGTCTGTGGGTGGGGGGATTATCAGAATCTGGAAGCCCCCTTTAACAAGGGGACCCCCAGATCCCAGCCCCCCTATGTGAATGGGTATCAGGTACATTGTACCCCTACACATTCACCATCATGGGACACTTTTTTAAAAAAAAGGACTTGTCCCAAACTGTCTCCTGTCATTTTTACTTTTTTGACACTTTTTTTGGTGAGTGTGGGGGGGTACAATATACCCGATACCCACTCACATAGGGGGGCCTGGATATAGGGGTCCCCCCATTAAAGGGGGCTTCCATATTTCTATAAGCCCCCCACCCACAGACCCCCACAACCACAAGGCAAGGGTTGTGGGAAAGAGGCCCTTGTCCCCATCAACATGGGGACAAGGTGTTTTGGGGGGACCCAAAACACCCTCCCCATGTTGATTGCATGTGGCCTGATATGGTTCAGGAGGGGGAGGTCGCTCTCTCACCCACCCTTTTCCTGCGGCCTGCCAGGTTACATGCTCAGATAAGGGTCTGGTATGGATTTTGGAGGGGCCCCCACAACATTTTTTTTTTAATTTTGTCTTGGGCTTCCCCTTAAAATCCATACCAGACCTGGTATTTTTTTACATTTTGATTCGGGGTTCCCCCTAATATTAATACCAGAACCAAAGGGCCTGGTAATGGACTGGGGGGGAACCCATGCAGTTTTTTAAAATGATTTTGTATATTGCTGGGACCCGACAATACATTACAGCCGCAAGCAGTTTTAAATGACATATTTTCCTTTAGAAATGTCATTTTGCTGCGGTACTGTTCTAAACACAGGAAAGATGTGCTACTTTACAGGCAAACTAAGGACAACCCCCAGGCATGATATTTAAAGGAATATTTCATTTTAATTGTTTCAATTGGCCCCCATCCGTCTCCATACCATTGCAGGGTGGAAAAACTTCAGTTTTTAAAACTTTTTTTGCATTGATACATCAAGTCCCCTGTGGCAGGACCCGGGTCCCCAAACACTTTTTATGACAATAACTCACTTATAAACCTTTAAAATTAGCACTTTTAACTTTTCATGTTCGTGTCCCATAGACTTTAAACCTATGCCCAGATCATGCAGTAAAAGCACTTTAAAACAAGCCCTCATCTTCGTCTTCATCTCAGTATCTATAAGCATTGTGTTTTTCAAAGTTCACAACACAGACATTAAAAGGTCAACTCTTTCACTATTACTTTCTATTATTATTACTTTCTATTATACCAGAATCTTGGCAGCCTGCCAGCTATCTAATGGTAAAAAAAAAGCAAGTGTTCCTAAGCTGTTTGAAACAGACTGGAATCACAAAATGTATGAAACAACACCAACAACATAAAGAGTACAACAATCCAATCTGGATGCAGTGCCTCATTTGGCAGTTAGAAAGTAAAAAATTATCTTAAGGTTCATAAAGTCATCATCAAGCAAAATCATCAAGGAAAAAGAAAGAGAGTACCAAAGATAGCAATATGGAAAATCAGAGGAATTATGGAAGTGGGAAAAGCAGATGATTTGCAAAGATATCGACAGACTGAATATTGACATAATGGGGATGTCAGAAACATATAGAATATCCCACACTCCTACACCTGGCTATTAGAAATTGAAGAACTTACTGTACAAAATTATAAAATCAAACGCAGATTTTAAAGAAAGGAAAGGCGTGGCTTTCCTGATGGATGTAAAACTAGAACCACATGTGCAAAGAGTGCTAATCAATTGTCACACTATTCAATATATCTTAAAAAAAGGGTTCTAGCAACATATGAATTTATATGAGAAACCATGAAAGACCCTAATCATTAACCACTCCAATACTAGGCACTTTCGCCCCTTCCTGCCCAGGACAATTTTGAGCTTTCAGTGCTGTCGCTTTTGAATGACAATTGCGCGGTCATACAACACTGTACCCAAACTAAATTTTTATCATTTTCTTCTCACAAATAGAGCTTTCTTTTGGTGGTATTTGATCGCCTCTGTGGTTTTTATTTTTTGCTAAACTAAAAAAGACCGACATTTTTGAAAAAAACAGTTTTTCTTTGTTTCTGTTATAAAATGTTTTTTCCTTCACTGACGGGCACTGATGAGTTGGCACTGCTGGGCACTGATGAGGCAGCACTGATGGGCACTGATGAGTTGGCACTGATAAGGTGACACTGATGGGCACTGATGAGGAGGCAGTGATATGTAGAATTGATGGGCACTGATAGGCGGCACTGATATGCAGCACTGATGGGCACCGATAAGTGGCACTGATATGCTGCACTGATGGGCATTGATAGGCAGCACTGATGGACACTGACAGGTGGCATTGATGGGCACTGACAGGTGGCGCTGATGGGAACTGACAGGCGGCACTGATGGGCACTGACAGGTGGCACTGATGGGCACTGACCGGTGGCACTGATTGGCAATGATAGGTGGCACTGATTGGCACTGACAGGTGGCATTGATGGACACTAAGAGATGGCACTGATGGGCAGCATTGATTGGGCAGGTACTGACAGGTGTTAATGCTGGGCACTCATTGGCACTGTGATGGACACTGATTGGCACTATGGTGGGCACTGATTTGCACTGTGGTGGACACTGATTGGCACTTTATTGGGCACTCTCAGGGGGTTACGATGAGGCACTTACTGGACACCGATTGGCAGCTTATGGGTACATTTGCTTAGGGCTCTGCTTATAATCAATGTGCTAATTATCAGCACAGACCCCCCTTCTGACAAGGAGAGCCGCCAATCATTTACTAGCACTTCCTTGTTCACGCAATGATCAGCTGTGATTGGTCACAGCTGATCACGTGGTAAGAAACCTCTGTCAGAGGCTTCTTATCACGATCGGAGATGCGGTGTGTCAGACTGACACACCGCACTCGCGATCGCCGAGCTGCACACCCCCGCAGGCACACTCCGGCATGTTATCCTTCTGGACGTCATACGATGCCCAGTTAGGATAACAGAATCACTTCCCGGACGTCAATCTGTTATAGGCCAGGCGGGAAGTGGTTAACCAAACAGACAGGTAATAGCGATGAGTGAATTCAATGCTCAGATTTAGCACTGATAAAGTGGAAAATGTTGGTCCTAAAACATATGTATAAAGCATTAAAAGGGAAAAAGCACCACAGCTTGAAGAGTGATGCAAAGGGGTTGATTTACTAAAACTGGAGAGTGCAAAATCTGGTGCAGCTGTGCATAGAAACCAATCAGCTTCCATGTTTTGTTTTGTTTTTTGTGAAAGCTTAATTGAACAAGCTGAAGTTAGAAGCTGATTGGCTAACACACAACTGCACCAGATTTTGCACTCTCCAGTTTTAGTAAATCAACCCAAAGATTCAATAAACTGTCAGATCACATGCCTCTCATATCAAGACTAAAAGTATGAATGAACAAACCAAAGAAAACCCAAGAACTCAATAGGACAGAAGAAAGTGGCTAAAAATTATGAGAATAGTACAAGATTTTAAGTAGCGCTGCATCAACAGGAGCCCACTGAGTGCAAAATATGGCAAGAAATTTCTGGATATACAGATATGCAGCAGATACACATAAAAAACTGGATCACTGAAAAAATCCTTGCATTGAAGAGCAAAAGGAAAGATCAAAGTAAGATTAGGGAACTTGCAAGACTGAAACAACTTAAATGCTAGATGTAATGAAATGCACAAATTAAAAGAGAGAAATGAAACAAGGAAAATCTGCATAGAAGTAAAGAAACTAGCACCAGCACCAACATTTATGTTAAGTTAAAATAAAGAGGGAAATATATTAACCACAAAGAGCACGGTACACAGCAGATGGAAAAAATACATGGAAGAACTATATGGAAGTGGAAGACCCAGGAAGGATGTCCTACAACCCAAGGCTGTAGACATAACAAATTCAAACAAATTCATAGCTAATGATAATGCAAGGAATATAAAGCTTGGGTAACAGCAAGGCAATGGACATTAATGAAATACCAACTGAATTTGTTTCTTGTTCAAAGTGTTTATTAGGAACAAAAAAGAACAGAACACCCCAGAGTAGAAACTTAACAGGTATGAAATGAGTCTACACCAGGAAACTTGCAAGGTTATGCACGGAAATTTTATACAGAATAAATTGGCAAATAACAACCATAGCAACAGGTACACAATATGAATGTACCATCAGGGTCAGAATAATCAAATATAACCAATATAGATCAGGATACCCAGAGCATCAAATACCTATATAGAGTATGTATGGTGAACATAGATCTGGGGTTCAGATAGGACTTCAGTAAACATACTAATGTTGTAAACGAGCATAAGGAGTAGCGCAGACTTCCCATGGTGTCAAGTCATTTAGTAGCAGTACTAAAGTTATAGGAGTGGATAAAGTGAAGACTAGAAAATAGACTAATTGAATATGTTAAGAAATCAGAAATTAAGTTAAAGAAGTGCTTGCTTAAATCATAAGAATTACAAAGAAAAGATAATACTGCACAGGTGATAATAATAAATGAAATAAAGCTGCATGCAATGTCACAATAGAACCAATTGTGTAAATACATACAAAACAAAAAATTGCCACACTAAATAAATAATATTTAGAAGATAATCATTAAACAATAGTCCATAAAGTGGTTTGAACCTTGAAGTGAATAGCGACGAATAAATAAAAGAAGTCCATTGAAGTGAAATCCAAACAAAAGTGATGGTTTAGATGAGTATCCACCAGGTGCACCTCTATCGTGATAATTAATAGGATGTAGGCTTACCAGATCTCTAGACTCCACGCTATAGGAGTCTAGACAAGCGTTTGAAAAATGACCCAGCACTTAAAACGAATCCCTCAGTAGTTAGACTGAAAATAATGGTAATATGGCTGGCTAAACAAGCCCTCAGTGTTCCTCAGATGTGACTAAATAGGGAAGAAAAAGGGGTCCACATAGTGTAAAACCGTAAAGCACTTTAATTTGAGAAAAAGTTGCTAAACACATCAATCCAGTAAATAATCAGCAGTTAAAATAGTAGTTCCCAGGATAAAAATGACTTGTATACAAACTCGGATGGCATGGTTTGTTCAGACATAGACTACTTCCTACATGTTTTGAGTGACATCATCGGGGGCTAGTTAGGGTTGCCCAATAGAGGGTTCAGAAGGGGGTTGTGTTTTATTACAGTTATTGTTCCTGCAGCGTGTTACTTCAATTGTTTAATCATTGCAGTATATTTATCTTACTGTTTAGCCATTACAGTATCTTTCCTCTCTGTTTACCCTGTTGCAATATACGTCTTGCTATTATTTAACCACTTCAGCCCTTTGGCTGGCCAAAGACCAGAGCACTTTTTGCGATTTCTTGACTGCGTCGCTTTAACTGACAATTGCGCGGCCGTGCGACGTGGCTCCCAAAAAAAATTGATGTCCTTTTTTTCCCCACAAATAGAGCTTTCTTTTGGTGGTATTTGATCACCTCTGCATTTTTTATTTTTTAAACTATAAAGAGAAAAGAGCGACAATTTTGAAAAAAAAGCAATATTCTTTACTTTTTGCAAATATCCCCAAAAAGTATATAAAAAAAAATTATTTCTCCTCAGTTTAGGCCGATACGTATTCTTGTACATATTTTTGGTAAAAAAAATCTCAATAAGTGTTTATTGATTGGTTTGCGCAAAAGTTATAGCGTCTACAAAATAAGGGATAGTTTTACGGCATTTATATTAATAATTTTTTTTTTTACTAGTAATGGCGGCGATCAGCGATTTTTATCATGACTGCGACATTATGGTAGACACATTGGACACTTTTGGCGCTATTTTGGGACCATTCACATTCATACAGAGATCAGTGCAATTAAAAATGCACTGATTACTGTGTAAATGTGACTGGCAGTGAAGGGGTTAACCAGGAGGGGGCACTGCAGAGGTTAAGTGTGTCCTAGGGAGTGATTCTAATGGTGGAGGGGAGGGGCTATGTGTGACACGACACTGATCACCACTCCCGATTACAGGGAGCTGTAATCAGTGTCAGTGTCACTAGGCAGAATGGGGAAATGCTTGTTTACATCAGCATTTCCCTGTTCTTCCTCTCCGTGAGACGATCACGGGTATCCCCGCGGACATTGAATCCGTGGGACCCGCGGTATGACTCATGGAGCTCGTGGCGGGCTATCCGGACCTCGCGAGATTTCGTACAATAACGTGATTTCGCGCAGCGGAGCCAACCTGTCACAGTAAAACTGCGGCGGCTAGTCCGAAAGTGGTTAAACAATTGTTTTGTCATTTTTAGTGTCTATGCACCTTCAGCCATTGGGTAATATATACAGATATCTGCAGTAAACATTCCCCACTCAGCCAGGTGTTTCAGTATGTGTGGTGCTGTTTGCAGAGTCAAGTTGACAAAAGCAGGGGACCCAAAACATCACATCGATTGCGTGTAAGCCCTACATGTAGAAAAGAAGATAACAAGTTTTTTTTGTAGTACTGTGTTGCTACAATAGGATCTTAAAAATCAACTGGACAAACAGGGTCAAAAATGAAAAAGTGATGCAAAGGAGCAAAACCACATCTGTTAGATAGCATATTAATAATAAAATATCACTTTATTGACCATTTTGTAAGAAATTTGGCTAGAGTACAGTTATGCAAGATTGTGGAAGAGAGCACAGTTATTTATAAGAAATGGAAAGGGTGAAAAAAAAAAACATGGTGGATTGATGACATCTGGGAAATGACAGGCAGCCATGATATATAGCAGAACATTAACATTGGGAAAAGACTAGGCCTAATGGAAAGCGATTTTGAAAACAAGGCTCCAAGTTTGGAGTTCATCAAAGACCGCAACAGTAATCGTAGGTGTAATGGAAATGGAAACACACTGAAACACAACTCTGTTGTGATAATTTAGTATGAATATATTTACATTAAAAGCATCTAGTGAGAGACAGGTGAGGGCTAGTTTTAAAGCTTGTTTGCTGCTTGTTAATAATATGTAAATTGTCTGAGCACAGGTGCATTTTAACTTCAGGAAAGAAAAGACAACACAATTTTCACTCTTTGCTGAGAAACAGAATCATGCCTCAAAAGAGATGAAATGAAATGAACTATTTTAGCTCACACACCTGTACACCCCCTATGGATGAAGCAATTTATAAATTTATGCTATGGACCCGTTTATTCTGCAATAATTTTGTAATTACTTAAGGTAATAACGTAATACATACTGTACATTGTTTTTAAGGACAAACAAGGCTTACTTTTCATGATTAAATAATGCAATTTTTTTTTAATGATATTCCTAAACAGAACTAAAAAAGCACACATTTTTTGACCACTACTAGCTTGAAAAAATGTGTTACCATAAAAAAGAAGTATATATTTATTCTATAATTTCTCTTGTTTAAAAAGACACTAAAATTATGATTTTGGTACAAAGCATTGCAAAGTTATTTACAAATGCAATAGTTTTTGTTTTCACTTTTTTAATGTGACACAAATAAATCAATGAACAAACAAGTTTAATTAAAAAAAAGAGTATACATAATAATGGTTAATAAATTATAAATAAACTAAGAAAAAAAAAAAATCAGCAGGAAAATAAAAGGGAAGTTAAAGGTAGAAGGGGAAGAAGCAGTTAATTAGGGCTGACTAGGACAACTAAGGGTTATTAAAGGGCTAGGCAGAGAAATTTTTTATTAAAAAAATTATATTCAAAAGCTTTGTACCAGAATTGTAATTTTGGTGTCATTTTAAACAGGACACATTAAACAATAACATTTATATATGGCTCAAATATTTTTTTTTTGTTTTCTTGTTGTGTTCCATTCTTGTCTAAGGATTAGATATAGCTTAGATATTTTTTCAATACAGTATCACCAAAAAAAAAAAAAGCTTTGCATGAAAAAATTATATATGTCTTACTCTGTTATAATGGCAACAATATTGGTTAATAAACAGGTCAAAAGCAGGAATGTAAAAATTGCTATGTTCCATAGTAGTGTACAGGTGTGAAAGCTAAACTGTTAAAGTGTTTGTTACTCCAGCATTTCATATTGGCTGACATCACAGAGCTGGTCCAGGCTCGGGAAAGATCAAAACCATATGGTTGAGATCTGCCTACGTGCCTGGATCAGCCCCTGGCTCAGCCTCCCTGTCGCTTCTACCCCCTCCACATCCTAGCACTCCAGTAAGCACAGGGGGGCAGAGAGCCAGTGACTGACAGTCACTGGCTCTTTGCACAGGGAGCCCTGAGAACTGAACGATCAGTGGTGTTTGATCACTCGGTTCTCAGCCTTAGAGCTGGAGGGAGACAAATGCTGCACCCACCTAGGTGAGTATGATTCAAAAATAGAAAACATTCCCATACTTCTTTTTCAATGAGTTTGCTAAAGCGCTGTGCAAAAATAAACTATTGACATTTTCAAATAAATATTGCTTATGTTCTAGCCTTTTTTTATCATCCTTCCTTGCATTTTAGTGCATCAGATCTCCTTTAGTCTCTTTGCAACCTCTTCCTGTCTACATGCATTCACCCTAGTTACAGTGCCTTGAAAAAATATTCAAACCCCTTGAAATTTTCCACATTTTGTCACGTTACAACCAAAAACGTAAATGCATTTTATTGGGATTTTATGTGATAGACCAACACAAAGCGGCACATAATTGTGAAGTGAAAGGAAAATGATAAATAGTTTTCCAAATGTATTACAAATAAATATGTGAAAAGTGTGGCATCCATTTGTATTCAGCCCCCCTGAGTCAATACTTTGTAGAACCACCTTTCACTGCAATTACAGCTTCAAGTTTTTTTGGGGATGTCTCTACCAGATTTGCACATCTAGAAAGGGACATTTTTGCCCATTCTTCTTTGCAAAATAGCTCAAGTTCTGTCAGATTGGATGTAGAGCGTCTGTGAACAGCAATTTTCAAGTCTTGCCACAGATTCTCCATTGGATTTAAGTCTGGACTTTGACTGGGTCATTCTAACACATGAACATACTTTGATCGAAACCATCCCATTGTAGCTGTGGCTGTATGTTCGGGGTCATTGTCCTGCTGGATGGTGAACCCCTGCCCTGGTCGCAAGTCTTTGCAGACTCTAACAGGTTTTCTTCTAAGATTGCCCTGTATTTGGCTTCATCCATCTTCCCATCATCTATGACAAGCTTCCTTGTCCCTGCTGAAGAAAAGCATCCCCACAACATGATGCTGCCACCACCATGTTTCACAGTGGGGATGGTGTGTTCAGGGTAATGTGCAGTGTTAACCAGAGCACCTTCTTCCACATGTTTACTGTGTCCCCCACATGACTTCAAACAGGACTTCTTATGGCTTTCTTTCAACAATGTCTTTCTTCTTGTCACTCTTCCATAAAGGCCAGATTTGTGGAGTGCACGACTAATAGTTGTCCTGTGGACAGATTCTCCCACCTGAGCTGTGGATCTCTGCAGCTCCTCCAAAATTACAATGGGCCTCTTGGCTGCTTCTCTGATTCTGCTCTCCTTGCCCAGCCTGTCAGTTTAGGTGGACAGCCATGTCTTAGTAGGTTTGCAGTTGTGCCATACTCTTTCCATTTTCCGATAATGGATTGAACAGTGCTCCGTGAGATGTTCAAAGCTTTGAAAATTTTGTTATAAACTAACCCTGCTTTAAACTTCTCCACATCTTTATACCTGACCTGTCTGGTGTGTTACTTGGCCTTCGTAATGCTTTTTGTTCACTAAGGTTCTCTAACAAACCTCTGAGGGCTTCAGAGAACAGCTATATTTATACTGAGATTCAATTACACACAGGTGGACTCTATTTACCAATTAGGTAAAAGGTAATTGGTTCCACGAGATTGTAGTTAGGGTATCAGAGTAAAGGGGGGTGACTACAAATGCACGTCACACTTTTCAGTCATTTATTTGTAAAAAAATGTTGAAAACCATTTATCATTTTCTAGGAACAAGAAGCTAAGAAGGTGGACTTTAAAGGCAGACAGGTAGACCCTATAAAAAATAATTATATTTTATTTAGTTTTTGTAGAAAATTATTAAAAGAAAGGAAAATTGTTACATATAGATATATTGAGGATACAAAATAAGGTAGTACTGAGTATTACCAGGGAGGCGGACTTTTTAGGCTAAGAACCAGTGGAGAAGATATAGCAGTATAAAAAATATAAATTTATTGCAAAATACAATATCTAAAAAACAATGACAATTGTAACACATAGCTTCTATGATTATTGTGCAGTGAGCCCTTGTATGTCTACGCTTTTCACCTTTAGGCTTCCTCAGGACACGGCCAAGGTTCACAGATGAGACAGAGAAGGAAATATGTCTCTCTATCTTAAATTGGAATGCAAAATTATGCAAGTCACGGTAGCATGAGAAAGTTCAATCAGCAGTAAGAAAGTATATTAGATATAGCTAAATATCTCAGCAGGGGCATGTAAACAATATTCCTAATTAAGGGAGCAGCCATTAGAGGGAGGGGGGCCAACACCAGATTCACCACTTAGATCCTGGATTTAGTATCAGCAATGCTGAAGGCTTAATACAATCCCATCGCTGCATATTCAGGATACAAATAATCCAGCGTGCCCCTGGGAGACAGCAATACACATATAAAATGACTAGAATAGATATTGTAAAGCCCACAAACAGACTCTGACACCACTTAACAATGTAAAAAAATCACAATGATGCATCAAAGAGGGCACTGATTGAGATTCCCTTAATAGTATCCAGATAGGAATGTAAACATTTAATGATGTGAGTCAGAATGTGAATCCAGGCACAAAATAATCGCTATCTCGCTCTACATGTTGTGCATAGGGATAAGTTTCTTCAAGAGCATAGAAATCTATTGGATATATACAGAAAGCATAAAATGAATACACAATTTATTAACATAGCATAAGAGAAAAGAAAGAAACAAAAAATACAAATACAAAAATACAAGTAAAAAAAATGCTCTGATGGAATCAATTAGCAGTAGGCATCCACCACAGGTGATGAAGCCGCCTGGAGACAAAAGACAAAACCCAACAGTTGGGACGCGTATATGGGAAAGAATATACTCAATCAGTGCACTCTTTGATGCATCATTGTGATTTTTTACATTGTTAAGTGTTGTCAGAGTCTATTTGTGGGCTTTACAATATCTATTCTAGCAATTTTATATATATCTATGTAACAATTTTCCCTTCTTTTAATAATTTTCTACAAAAACAAAATAAAATATAATTATTTTTTATAGGGTCTACCTGTGTGCCTTTAAAGTCCACCTTCTTACCTTCTTGTTCCTAGATACCTATTATCGGGACGTTGGCACACTAATACCTGTGTATTCACAATGTCACCCTGTGAGAATACACATAAAAAATTGTTCAAATTTCTTTTAACATTTATCATTTTCCTTCCACTTCACAATTATGTGCCACATTGTGTTGGTCTATCACATAAAATCCCAATAAAATACATTTACATTTTTGGTTTTAACATGACAAAATGTGGAAAATTTCAAGGGATATGAATCATTTTTCAAAGCACTGTATCTCTCCTCGTCATCTTCTAGAGTTGATTTCTTGATATTGATAACAGTAAACCATAGCTGTGTAATGTTTTTGCCATTAATGTGTAATAAACAATATATATTGTATTGTATCACTCAACCCTTCCTCTTAGATTGTAAGCTCTAATGAACAGGTCCCTCTAATTCCTCCTGTATTGAATTGTGTTGTAACTGTACTGTCTGCCCTAATGTTGCAAAGTGCTGTGTAAACTGTTGGCGGTATATGAATCCTGTATGATAATAGTAATATATTCTATCAACCTTTCATCAGGATGACAATGTAGGAGAATGATTGGGAGACAGACAGAGAGCTGTCTCTCTATAACCAGAAGTGCCTAAACAAGGACTTTCATGGCTGGATCACTAGATCATATTTTAATGGAAGCAACAGATTTAAACATTTTGAAAATTAAATTTGAATAATACATTTAAATGATAATACTCCTATGATTTATTGTTTGGGTTTATAAATACTTTAATGTTTTCCAATGTATACATTGATTTAATTTAACCACTTCAATACAGGGCACTTAGACACCTTCCTGCCCAGACCAATTTTCAGCTTTCAGCGCTGTCGCAGTTTGAATGACAATTGCGCGGTCATGCTACACTGTACCCAAACTAAATTTTTATAATTTTGTTCCCACAAATAGAGCTTTCTTTTGGTGGTATTTGATTACCTCTGCGGTTTTTATTTTTTGCTAAACAAATAAAAAAAGACCGAAAATTTTGAAAAAAATAAAAGTTTTGCTTTTGTTTCTTTTAAAAATAATTGTAAATAAGTACGTTTTCTCTTTCACTGATGGGCACTGATAAGGTGGTACTGACAGGCACTGATACGGCGGCACCGATGAGGTGGCACCAATGACCGGGCACTGACGGGCACTGACGATGGGCACTGATATGCGGCACTGATGGGCACTGGTAGGCGGCACTGATGGGTGGCACTGATATGCAGCACTGATGGGCACTGATAGGCGGCACTGATGGGCACTCATGGGTGGCACTGGGTGGCACTGGTTGGCACTGATGGACACTGAAAGGTGGCACTGATGGGCACTGATAGGGTGGCACTGATTGGCGGCACTGCTGGGCACTGATGGGCACTGATAGGCGGCACTGCTGGGCACTGATGGGCACTGATACCTGGCACTGATGGGCATTGATACACGGCACTGATATGAGGCACTGATAGGCATCCCTGGTGGCACTGGAAGTGGTAGGCATTGGAGTGGGCACTGATTGGCAGCTGCCTGGGCACAGATTGGCAGCTGCCTGGGCACAAAGTGGTATTTCCCTGGGGGTCTAGGGGCATACCTGGTGGTCCAGTGTGGATGGCTTCCCTGGTGGTCCTGGGCAGCTTCCCTGGTAGACCTGGGTGGGATCCGAGGGGGGGCTGTGCTGATAAACAATCAGCACAGACCCCCCTGCCAGGAGAACAGCCGATCGGCTCTCCTCTACTCGCGTCTGTCAGACGCGAGTGAGGAAAAGCAGATTACCGGGTCTTCCTATTTACATCATGATCAGCCGTGATTGGACATGGCTGATCACGTGGTAAAGAGTCTCCGTCAGAGACTCTTTACCTAGATCGGTGTTGCGGGGTGTCAGACTGACACACTGCAAAAACGATCGCCGCGATGCGTGCCCCCGGGGTCACGTCATATGACGTCCGGTCAGGAATATCTAACCACTTTGCCGCCGTCATTTTGTAATAGGGCGGGCGGTAAGTGGTTAAACACTGGGTGTTGCTATAGTCAAAATTGATTTAGCATTATTGAGTTTTGAGGGTATAGTTTGTTTTCTGTCTTTAAAACTGAGTTCCAGGCAAAATGAGAACTCAGTCTCAAACAATTGAACACCCTCCTCTTGTTTTTGGATTTTTTTTTCATTTTTGGTACCTTTTGGCAAGTTTTCTTCGGGACTTCCATCCCATGTTGCCAGGGCGAGGTATGTTACTTCCTCGGTTTTATCCGACCCCCCCATTGCCTTCTGGGACCTGTGTGTGTCCAAGAAGATGATGGGACCATTCAGAAAGTGCAGTGCAACTCGCACGTGCACAGTAGGACATGGGCTATGAAGCCTGAAAGCTTCACTGCCAGTTTCCCTTACGTGCATTGCTGGCGCCTGCCTCTGAATGGACGGACCGCCTTTGGGTGCCGACATTACAGGCTCCCTGGACAGGTAAGGCTTAATGTACGTGGGACGTTTTTACAACCTCTCCTGAACGATTTAACTTGACAGATAGTAACCCACGTTTAAAACGTCAGTTTTGCAGCTTTTTCATGCCACGTTTAGCCACGTTTAGCAGCGTTTGCATTTAGAAGCGTTTGAAAAAAAAATTATTTATTTACTTTTTTTTTTTCAAAATAGCCAAAATGAAAAACGCCTATAAACGAAACACAGCTAAACACGAGTTACAGTGTTTAGCCACGTTTAGAAGCGTTTGGTGCTTGAAATGTCTCTAAACTCAGCGGCTGAACTCATTTTTTTGATTTCCAAAAAAGGCCTCTAAACTCAACTGCCTAAATACGACATTAAACGACCCTGTGTACATGTACACATAAGATAACATTGGATGAGTTCAGGGGCAGCTGAAAAAAGCATCCAACTGCCTCTGAAGGTCCGTTTATCAGCAGCAGTGTACATGAGGCCTAAGTGTCCTTATATTAAAAGTCAGCAGCTACAGTCTTTGTAGCTGCTGACTTTTAATTTTTTTCTTTCCCCCCGGCTATAACACTGCTTAAACTGATTATACAAGGTAGCATAGAAAGGAAACAGCAGATAAAAAAAGATATGTAACAATGTTAAATATAACTAGTAGCGTTTAATTAGGAATAATGTTTCCTACATATTTAGGTATTATACTAAGCCTGGGGTTCTGGTTTAACAATGTATAACCTTTCATAAATTCTGGATTTTAAATGCACCTATCTTCAGTTACCTGACAGAGCAGGAAGATGTCTGGATATGTAAAATGTGCCAAACAGTTTTTGCAAAGAATTTTATAAGACATTTATACCAAAATTCACAACACAAACTCAGAGCAGGTGTTTTCAGCTGGGACAGTTCTGGAATTACGCTTCATTTAGACCCTCATTTGAACATTTTGCATATTTTAAATCATAAAATTCATACAAAGAGGATTGTTTGTAGAAGTTATACTAATAAAATAACTGCATTTTACAGCTGTATGTTGCTAAAAAAATAAATAATTAACTGAACATACCAACCCAGGGATATAATAAAAAAAATCTCACAAACATGAACTGATTTGCAAGGTGTAAGATTCAGTAATAAGCTTTACAATCATAACTGAATCCCATGATAACTTTGGATTGGAGAAGCATTAACTGGGGACTAATCAATATATCCAACGGCTATTAGCAATGAGAAACTAGTGGAAATTGTGATAGGGTTCCTTAAATGGATGCAAGCTGAAGTAGTAACTTTCATAACATTATTTGTTATTTTGCAAAGCAAACCATGAACCAAGTTTATAGCCCAAGGCATGGCTCCCCTCCCAATGGGAAGGGAATTTATACTTTGTACATACATAAATAACATAAACTTGTAATAGAATGCAACACAATAATGCAAAAATGAAATATGCAATATTAGGAATTTCTATACACATTGATATGTATAACAAAAAGTATTTTAACCACTTAAGGCCCGGCCCACGTACATGTATTGCAGCAGGGCGGCCTTTAAGCGCAAAATCACATGCCTGTACAGCATCCCCCTCGTCGGCTCTAGGGCATGTGCCGTCATAGCCGCGCTCCCGCTGTGATTGGACACAGCGGGAGCCAATCAGCGGGTCTAGCTGCCTCGATGGCCACTGGCCACCCGCAATCATTTGAAAGGAGAGACAGAACAGAGGTCTATCAATGTAAACAAGGCAGACCTTTGTTCTGTCAGAGAGGAAGATTGAGATCTTGTGTTCTTGCTAATCAGGAACACAGATCTCTCTCTTCCTCCAGTTAAACTATACCCCACACAGTTAGAAATCCCTCCCTAGGAGCACACCTAACCCTTTGATCACCCCTGATGTTAACCCCTTCCCTGCCAGTGTCATTTCTACAGTGACAGTACATTTTATTTTAGTACCGATCACTGTATTGGTGTCACTGATCCCCAAAAAAATTAAACTTAGTGTCAGATTTGTCCGCCGCAATGTTGCAGTCTCGCTAAAAATCACTGATTGCCGCCATTACTAGTAAAAACACTTTAAAAAAATAAAAAGTCAAAAAAATCTATCCCATAGTTTGTAGATGTTATAAATTTTGCGCAAACCAATATACGCTTATTGGGATCATTACCAAAAATATGTAGCAAAATATATATTTGCCTAAATTGCGTAAGAAATTAGATTTTTTACACTTTCTTATTGGATATGTTTTATAGCAGAAAGTAAAGAAAAATTTGTTTTTTTTTCAAAATTGTCTGTCTTTTTTTGTTTATAGCGCAAAAAAAAAAAAACCACAGAGGTGACCAAATGCCACCAAATTAAAACTCTATTTGTGGGAAAAAAAGGACATACATTTTGTTTGGGTACAGTGTTGCATGACCGCACATTTGTCAGTTAAAGTAAAGCAGTGCAGTATCACAAAAAATGGCCTAGTCAGGAAGGGGTTAATGAAAGCTGCAAGATATTACAATATTAAAAATTGCTTAAAGTGGATGTAAACCCAATGTCATCCCTTCTAAACTGCTGCCATAGGGGTTATCTATAAGGATATACATGCCTCCTGCATTTATCTTTACCTGTCAAATGTCTCCCCTCTGTCTGTTATTAGACCCGAAAAACTGCAGATTCTGTGGGTGGGTCTGTTGTCTGGAGCTCGGTGGGTGGAGTCGTGATGTCAGTAGACTCCCCGCCCACCTCTACACTCCCCTTGTCAATATGCAGTTTCTCCTGTGTATTTCTTACACTGAACTTCTGCTATGATCTCTAACATCCAATGAAAAGACAGGAAAGTAACCACATGACTTCAGCATGCCAAATCATGCTGAGGTGTGGAACAGCCAATCCTTGCAGAGCTGCTGAAGAAAGGAGTGGGGGAGGGAATTAAAAAATAATGCATGTCTTTGTAAATCACCTGTCACTCACAGCAAGGGGGAGGATTTGACAAAGTTTTTCTCTGTTTGTCAAGTTTATCTCACTGAACAATAAAAGAGGATTGCTCAGAGCTGGATTAACTCTTTGTGGCAAGACTGGGCTCAAATGATAGGAAATCTTATACTCTACGTTATGACATCCATAAAAAAAAAAAATTCGGGTTTACATCCACTTTAAAGTCATGAAACCTCAGTCATGAAATTTGAGCAAAACACTTATGCTATGTACACATGATATTATTTTCCGACAACAAAACCATGGATTTATTTCCGAAGGATGTTGGCTGAAACTTGTCTTGCATACACACAGTCGCACAAATGCTGTCGGAAATTCCGAACATCAAGAACGCGGTGACGTACAACACGTACGACGAGCGAAGAAAAATTAAGTTCAGTAGTCAGTGTGGCTCTTCTGCTTGCTTCCCGAGCATGCGTGGAATTTTGTGTGTCGGAATTGTGTACACATGATCAGAATTTCCGACAATGGATTTTGTTGTTGGAAAATTTGAGAACCAGCTCACAAATTTTGTTTGTTGGAAATTGCAATGGAAAATGTCTGATGGAGCCTACACACGGTCGGAATTTCTGACAACAAGCTCACATCGAAAATTTGTTGTCGGAGATTCCGATTGTCTGTACGCGGCAATACAGTTGCGCTCATAAGTTTACATACCCTGGCAGAACTTATGATTTCTTGCCCATTGTTCGGAGAATATGAATGAAAACACAAAAACTTTTCTTTCACTCATGGTTAGTTTTGGCTGAAGCCATTTATTATCAATCAACTGTGTTTACTCTTTTAAATCATAATGACAACAGAAACTAGCCAAATGACCCTGATAAAAAGTTTACATACCCCTGTTCTTAATACCGTGTATTGCCCCCTTTAACATCAATGACAGCTTGAAGTCTTTGGTGGTATTTGTGGATGAGGCCCTTTATCTTCTCAGATGGTAAAGCTGTCCATTCCTCTTGGCAAAAAGCCTCCAAATCCTGTAAATTCTTTGGGCTGTCTTGCATGAAATGCATGTTTATGATCTCCCAAGAGTGGCTCAATGATATTGAGGTCAGGAGACTGAGATGGCCACTCCAGAACCTTCACTTTATTCTGCTGTAGCCAATGACAGGTCGACTTGGCCTTGTGTTTTGGATCATTGTCATGTTGGAATGTCTGGTACTTCCCATGCGCAGCTTCCTGGCTGATGAATGCAAATGTTCCTCCGGTATTTTTTTATAACATACTGTATTCATCTTGCCATCAATTTTGACCAAATTTCCTGTGCCTTTGTAGCTCACACATCCCCAAAACATCAGCGATCCACCTCCCTGTTTCACAGTAGGAATGGTGTACCTTTCATCATAGGCCTTGTTGACTCCTCTCCAAATGAAGCGTTTATGGTTGTGGCCAAAAAGCTCAGTTTTGGTCTCATCACTCCAAATGACTTTGTACCAGAAGGAGGAGTCCAGAAACTCATTGACCTTTTATACACACACACTAATTACAAGCAAACAGATCACAGGTGAGGATGGTTACCTTTAATAGCCATTCAAACCCCTTTGTGTCAACTTGTGTGAATGTTATCAAGCCAAAATCACCAGGGTATGTAAACGTTTGATCAGGGTCATTTTGGTAGATTCTGTTGTCATTATGATTTAAAAAGAGTAAACACAGTTGATGGATAATACATGGATTCAGCCAAACACTAACTATGAGAGAAAGAAATGTTTTTGTGTTATCATTCATATTCTCTGATATAGGGCCGAGAAATCATAAATTCTGCCAGGGTATGTAAACTTATGAGCACAACTGCATATCTGTAGTGTTTACTTATCTATATCCAAAGCTCTAAGTGCAGTTTCTCTCTGGTGTATTGTTCATTTGTTATCAACATGAGCCACTTCTGAGCAGTTTACCCAACACATGATATACATTTGTGTTGGGAGGGAGAGGGTGGACAGCTCAGAACAGAGCTTGTCTATTCACAACACAGTTCTTCTGATGTGTGGATGGGTTGTGTGCCTTTCCTCCAGTCAGCTTTCACACACTGTAAATGCAGGTCTTTGCCCTGTTCTCTGTGCTGCTGACAGATGAAGAAAGTTTTTTTTTAACACATTCTGCACTTTTGAAAGGCTGTAGAGAAGAGAAGACTGCAGATAAACAAGTACAACTTGTAGGAGCATGTAGGAGCATTTGTTTCATCTCTGTGTATTATCTGAGACTGTTCACTTCACTGGGTATATGTGAGGGTTTACAACCACTTTAAGAACGTTCTTGGATTAATAAAACAAATATGATAGTTTACTGATTGGGTTTACACATATTTTAAAATACTTCTTAATTCAATAAATTGCCCCTAACTATTTCTCCCCTACTTGTTCTGGTATAAATTTTAAAGGGGATCCCAGAAAAAAAAAATACAACAACACAAGAGCTCTCCAAAATCCATAGCAGACCCTTATTTGAACATGCAGCCTAGTAGGCAAGGACATGGGGGGTGAGCATGCGCATCCCCTTCCTAACCATACCAAACCACATGCCAACAACATCAGAAGGGAACCCTTACCTATTTATGTAGGGGTTGGTATCTGGGACCTCCCTAATTTCTAAATAAGGCTTCCAGATCCTGATAAGCTATCCACTCACAGATGCCCACAACCCCTGCCCTTATCCTTATTACCATAGGGAGAAAGTTTTTTTGTGGGGAGGAGGGGGGTCATCCCTAGCAACATACTCTCCACTAGGGATGAGCCGGACACCCCCCCCCACCCGGTTCACACCACAACTTGCGAACAGACAAAAAAATGTGTGCAAACCAGCACACCGTTAAAGACTATAGGACACGAACATCAAAAGTGCTCATTTGAAAGGCTTATATGCAAGTTATTGCCATAAAAAGTGTTTGGGGACCTGGGTCCTTCCCCAGGGGACATGAATTAATGCAAAAACAAAGTTTTAAAAACGTCAATTTTTTAGGAGCAGTAATTTTAATAATGCTTAAAGTGAAACAATAAAAATGAAATATCCCTTTAAATATTGTGTGGGGTGTCCTTAGTATGCCTGTAAAGTAGCGCATATTTCCCATGTTTAGAACAGTACCACAGCAAAATGACATTTCTAAAGGGAAAAATGTAATTCAAAACTGCTCACGGCTGTAATGAATTATCGGATCCTGGCAATATAAATAAAAAAACATGGAAAAAAACAGCATGGATTCCCCCCCAGTCCATTACCAGGCCATTTTGGGTCTGGTATGAATATTAAGGGGAACCCCGCAGCATAATTTTAAAAAAATTGAGTAGGGGTCCCCCAAAATCCATACCAGGTCCTTCAGGTCTGGTATGGATATTAAAGGGAACCCTGCGCCGATTTTTTTTTACTGGCATAGAGGTCCCCCAAAATCCATACCAGGCCCTTCAGGTCTGGTATGAATTTTAGGGGGAACCCCGAGCCAATTTTTTTTTTTTTAAATGGCGTAGGGGTCTACCCCCAAAATCCATAGCATGCAACCTAGCAGGCCGCAGGAAAAGGGGGGACAAGAGAGAACATGCCCTCAACATGGGGAGGGTGATTTGAGGTCTGCTGGCGGGGGCCTATTGGAATCTGAAAGCCCCCTTTAACAAGGGGACCACCAGATCCTGCCCCCCATGTGAATGGGCATCAGGTACTTTCACCCAAAAAAATGTCAAAATGGTAAAAATTATTTAAAAAGAGACAGTTTAGGACAAGTCCTTTAAAAAAAAGTGTCCCGCGATGTCCATTCATCTTTGATCACAGTGTCCGATGGACCAAGAAAAAAAAATGGAAAAAACTCTGCCTCCATGGGAGACTCCCACTGACTGCATTGACAGCAATTATATAGCTGAGAGTGGGGCCGTCCGGTGACATAAACAGGTGACCTCACCCCCCTCTGGCATTACCTGACTTCACATGACATCAGTAGGGGGCGGGTTCACTTGTTTACGTCACCAGCTGGCCCCGCTCCCTCAGCTATATAACAGCTGTAGGCTTTCTGCATTGACAGCTGAGGGCGGGGTCACCTGGTGATGTAAATGGGTGACCCCGTTCCCTTATGACATCAAGTGACATCACGTAACGTCAAAGGGAATGGGGTCACCCATTTATGTCACCGGGTGGCCCCGCCCTCAGCTATATAACAGCTGTCAATGCAGAAAGCCTGCAGTTAGTGGGAGCCTCCCATGGAGGCAAAGTTTTTTCCATTTTTTGTTTTTTTCTTGTTCCGTCGGACACTGATCGAAGATGAATGGATATCGCGGGACACTTTTTTTTTTAATAAAGGACTTGTCACAAACTGTCTCCTGTAATTTTTACCATTTTGGCACTTTTGTTGGTGAACGAGTAGGGGTACAGTGTACCCGATACCCACTCACATGGGGGGGATCTGGGGGGTCACCTTGTTAAAGGGGGCTTCCAGATTCCGATAAGCCCCCCGCCCACAATCCCCCACAACTACCGGGCAAGGGTTGTGGGGATGAGGCCCTTTTCCCCATCAACATGGGGACAAGGTGTTTTGGGGGGACCCCAAAACACCCTCCTCATGTTGAGGACATGTGGCCTGGTATGGTTCAGGATGGGGGGGCTCTCTCATCCCCCCTCTTTTCCTGCAGCCTGCCAGGTTGTGTGCTCGAATAAGGGTCTGGTATGGATTTTGGGAGGGGCCCTATGACTTTTTTTTGAATTGTGGCGCAGGGTTTCCCTTAATATCCATACGAGACCTGAAGGGCCTGGTAATGTATTGGGGGGTGAACCCACGCCATTTTTTTCAATGATTTTTATGTATATTGCCTGAATCCAGCAATACATTACAGCCGCTAGCAGTTTTAAATTACATTTTTTCCTCTACATATGTCATTTTGCTGCTCTCATTCATAAAACCATGTACGGCTGCCATGTAAGCAGCCTTACATTGTGTGGGGCATGGACTCAGCCTCTGAGCCATGATTGGCAAAAAGGCACCCTGCCTTTGGCCAATCATGGCTCACACAGCAGAACGCGCTATTATTGGCCAAAGCATGCAGGTCAGGTACATGCTTTGGCCAATCTCGCCGTTCATTATGGCGTGTTCCATGGGTGCTCAAATTTCCCACAAACACCCCATAATGTTTGGTATCTAGTAACTCGATGCACCCTCATCTTTCATATTTTAACTAAAAATTGGGTATTGTATTGTGTGTTTTTGCACTAAAATTAATTTTATGATATTTGTCCTGAATATTTTTCATTTAATTTAATGTGCAAATATCGAGGGACATAAAACTTTGCAACTATCATCTTTTTGTTCTACATGGCCTCTGCTTTCAGAAAATATATAATGTTCTGGGGGTTTAAGTAATATTATTGCCAAAAATTAAGATTTTTGCATGTATGCGAAAAGTAAAAAAAAAAAATTCTGGAACCAAACTGATTAAGGATATATTGATGATTATGTTTCAACGTCCAATCATGTGTATGCCAACACAGTGGTTTGAATGGGTGTTGTTTATTTTTCAGCCTGAGTATTTCTTTTATTGGATGTTTTTATTCTGACAATAATAAAGTTATGGTAATTTTATTTATTCTGTTGTGTGTAATATGTGGTGCCGTGAGCATCCTTCACACCCATTTCTATTTTTATATGTATTAGTCATCTTTGAGGAGTTTAAAAATAAAAAGTCTGCAGAGATCACCCTCCAATTGCTGGTATGTACCTATGATATCTAGCCATACAATTTTTAAATGCGGTCACCATTTCTTAAATCTTATTTTCATTTATTTATTACAGGTACTTATATAGCGTTGACAATTTACACAATGCTTTACACATACAGTATATATTGTACATTCACATCAGTCCCTGCCCTCAAGGAGTTTACGATCTCAGGTCCCTAACTCACATTCACACATACACATACGTAAATACAATGTATCTTTATAAAAACAACATTCCTTTTTGAGAGAGGTGTAGGTGAAGTAGGAATGCCAATCCAATAGTTTTGAAATTCAAGATTATTAGCCGTATGTTTCAATGGGATCTCAAATTCCCCCTTCAGTAGGACTAAAATTATAAGAACAGTATACATATGACTAATCACTTATTAGAGGATAGTTTGAAAATGAATAGAACTATAAGTGGGGTAGTAACATTTAAATTAAAAAGAAAATAAACTCTACCACTTGTAAGTAGACTATTAAAATGTTATATGAAAATACTGATTAAAAGTACAAAAGTAAAAAAAAAAAGTGTTGTGGCATAAAAATAAAACTGCAAATGCTAATAATTATATTTCTTGTAATTATTCACTGCTTTTTGCAATACCTAATAATTATAAATGACTGAAAGTGATTGTACATACAGTTTGTTTGAGATTAGTTATAATCTTTAAACTCTGAGGAAAGAAGAACTTAACACCTGTAATTTTGGATCCTTACAATGATTTAAATAAGTTTGGACCCTAAAACCACTGGTGAACTCTTCTTACATCTATTATTCCTCCTTGATTTCCTCCAAGATGCCCCTTTTTAGCCTTATTTGAGTCATTGCAGTTCACATGAAGGATTTCACTCCACATTGCAAAACTAAACTGTATTTGGATCCTGCCACTTCCCAATTCTCCTTTGTGAGGCAGCAGTGACTAATCTTGTTTTTACAACTATTATGGATAAATTTCGTTATAAGTGCCCCCCTATAGGCCATCTTTCCTATACGCTGATGAAAAAAGCTGGTACTCTTTGTTGTCTTTCTAATTTAGTTATTTTTCTATGAACATTTTGCAGTTTTGGGTGGTCTCTTGTCTTTGCATCTATTTTTTTTTTAATTTGCCTTTGTAGTTCTCTTTTTATTACCTGAAATATTATTATGATTCCATACAACATTATACTATAAATTATTTTTTGCAGTGTTTATATATTTTGACTAGCTAGTATTGCAAATTCCATGTCTAAATATATTACAAATTAACCATACTTTCAGCATTAATTCTGGGAAAATATTTGAAAAGCATAATATGTTAATGGTAAGGACTCAAAAACAGCATAGCAAATGTAATACATGGCAGAAATTGCACGGAAAGTTTTTAAATTAAAGATTTTGATTTTATTTTTAATAAAAAGTGTATACTATCAATGCAGTTCCAGGCATAATAAGGGTTACTTGAAAAGCTAATGAATTAATGGGCACTTTGTCTTCAATTTCAGTAAATGCTGTTATTTACACTTATGTTAGTGTGGCGTGAAGCAAGCTCTTTACAAAAGGCCTGTGTATACTGAACCATGCAAACAAGGAGAATTCAAGCATTCTACTCTATAACACTGAATTTAATTTGAAGAATATATTTTCTATAATAATATTAGAGAATTAAATTAAAAATATTGAATTTCTACATGTTCAAATGTTATTTTTCTTCAGTATAATCATGTAATTATTAGTGTTGTCCCAATACCACTTATTTAAGACCGAGTACAAGTACCAATACTTTTTCTCAAGTACTTGCTGATACCGATACTTTTTTTTAATGTCATTGAACAGTTTGACTGATGGGCACTGATAGGTGGCACTAACTGATGGCTGGAACTGATAGATGGCACTGACTGATGGGCACTGATATATGGCACTGATAGATGGAACTGATAAGCAGCACTTATGAGCACTGATAGATGGCACTGATAGGTGGCACTGACGGCTGGCACTGATAGATGGCACTTACTGATGGGAACTGATAGATGGCGCTGACTGATGGGCACTGATAGATGGCACTGATAGGCAGCACTTATGGGCACAGATAGATGGCACAGATAGGCGGCAATTATGGTCACTGATAGGTGGCACTGATGGCTGTCACTGACCGATGAGAACTGATAGGTGGCACTTATGGGCACTGATAGATGGCACTGATAGGCGGCACTTATGGGCACTGATAGGTGGCACTGATAGGTGGCACTTATGGGCACTGATAGGTGGCAATTATGGACACTGATAGGTGGCACTGATGGCTGGCACTGACTGATGGGAACTGATAGGTGGCACTTATGGGCACTGATAGATGGCACTGATAGGCGGCACTTATGGGCACTGATAGGTGGAACTGACAGGTGGCTGGCAGTGATGGCTGACACTGATGGCTGGCACTGACTAATGGGCACTGAAAGGTAGCACTGATAGATAGCACTGATAGGTGGCACTGATAGACAGCACTTATGGGCACTGATAGATGGCACTGATAGGCGGCACTTATGGGCAGGCATTGATGGCCACTGCAATGCAGCACTGATTGGCAATTGCATAATAAATTACATGAATGATGAGAGGCAAGGAAGGCTTTTGTAATGCTATATGGCATAAAGCATTGCAAAATCCTTGCTTGCCTCTCATCATTCATGTCATTTAACATCTAGTAAGTATGCTGCGACTCCCATCTTGGTACACCTTGCACTCGGCTGCAGTAAGCCAGCAGCGGACATCTTGTTACACCCAGCCCCAAATATTTGAGCTGGGTGTAGCAAGAGGTCCGCTGCTGACTTACTGCAGCCGAGTGCAGGGTGTACCAAGATGGGCGTCATGATGTATACCCTCTGACAGTGCAGAACGTCACTTCCTGTACCGAATGTGACGCTCCAGTCACCGTTTTCGGACAGAATATGCAGCGCCGCCCTGCATTCCTGCCCTGGCCAGCTTGCCCGTACTTCTACTGCTGCCAGATCGATCTCCGCTCCGCCCTCTACGACCCCTGACTTTAGGTATCGGATTAGGCATCGGGAGCATTTGTGCGAGTACTAGTACTCGCACAAATGCTCGGTATCGGCCCGAAACTGATACTAGTATCGGGACAACACTAATAACTATCCACCAGTGCTCCAATGCTTTTAGTGCTGGAGCAAAGATGAACCACATACAAGCTATGTGGATAAATGCTGTATATCCCTACAGTAAGTACAGTATTTGAGTATTCTCTTAAACAATATCACTTTGCTTTATTCCGTTTTCAGTTCAATATTTTGCAGTCTTATCAGGCAATCTTTTTAAATGCTGTATTAAAATTGCATCAACGTATGAACATTTATAAAAAAAAGAAAAAACACATAAAAGTAGCATTTTAATAGTTGTAATTTAAGAGATCTGCAAACAAATATAAAGAATATGTAAAGGGAAGTAATTATGTGTTTGGGTCTATTGGGAGGCAATTTGAGTTTATAATTGATTCTATTCCATCTCTCTTCCTTTTTAAAGATTTCCTGATCTTGAGGTTGAAAGCGTGATGGAAGTGGTCACTTTGAGGGAAGTCTCAGAGAGCTGCATAAATGATCTATTTTACATCTATTTGAACTCCTCTGTGAATATTAAACACCCCATTAAAAAGCAGAAGCAGGACTGTTCAAGCAAAGGGTTGGCTGAGCATCACCAATCTGCATCTCTGTGAGAAAATATAGTGGTGGGCTTGATGTTTTTTTAAGCTTTTTTAAAGGAACCCTATCCTAAGAAATTATGTAAGTTGCCATTAATAAACTCTCCTATGGATATTGATTGATTCCCGACTGTTATGTTGATGCAAAGGCTGACTGTTATGTTGATGCAAAGGCGTCAACATTTTTTGAATCGCTGACCTGGAACAAGTCTGTCAATCTAGAGTTCTGACTTAGCTCTTATTCCATTAGTTGCATGCTTGTTGTGGGTTAGTGACTAAGACAGTAATGGCAGTTCCTTCTGAAGACATAAGCACAACTGGTTTTCTTAAATTTTTTTTAGAGAGTAGAGAATAAAAAATCCTGTGTCACGTACCTGATAGGAGACTGATATAACGAGGTTGGCCTCTCTTATATCTCCAGCCCTGGCCCCACTGAGAGTGCCAGCAGGTGTTGATAGGAGAACTTGCAGCTGAAGTAAGAGGTCCTGGGAATTAGGTGCGCCCTCAAAACAGGAACGGTAGCTGAGCTCAGGAAACCAGCTGAGATTAAAGGGACACACCACTGGCCCTGCAGGTTCAGGATGTGTGACTTGTCAGAACTCTCAGCGAAATGCAGATCAGGTGCAGCGGACAGCCAGGCAAGCACTCGAGCAGAAAGGGCAGCCAGGATCAGAAGTAGCAGAGTGGTCACAGGATTAGCCAGGGTCCTCAACAGGCAGGCAGCGAGGTACCGAATCATAAGCAGAGCCAAAGTAAGTAACAGAGCTGGGGTCAGTAATGAAGCGACAAATCAGAAGCAGGTTGCGAGATCAGAACAGGGGCTAGCCAGGTCAGCAATGAGGGAAACACACGCAGGATGTCGAGAACAGCTGAAAGACCAGTCAGCACTGAAGCATGAACAAGACCCCCGTTAAATAGTCCATCTGGCACCAACATGTATTGAGAGGGCGCTCGCGCACACGCGTACCCGAGTGCATTCCTGTGCACATGCACATGCCTAGTCACCATTCTGCCAATAATTCTGCACGCATTCGCATTTCTGTTAGCCATTCTTTGTGCATGCACATTTCTATTAGCCAAACGTCTGGTAGTCATTCTCTGACATCCTGTCATGTTTTTATTGCTGTCTGAGTCAGTTCTAGGTAGATTCACCCTCTCTATTTGTTCTATGACTATTGTCACTGAAACAGAGGGGTTGCTTTATTAAAGGCAAATAGACTGTGCACTTTGCAAGTGCATTTGCACTCTGCAAGGAAACTTGCTCCGGAGCTTAGTAAAGAAGGGGAACCTATGCTGACTTCCATCATGCAATCATGTGCAAGAAAAAAGGCTGTTTTATTTTTATTTTCCATACGTGTGATTGGGTTTTCTTTGCAAAGTGAAGTTACACCTCATTTACTAAGCTCTTGAGTAAATGCCCTTGCAAAATGCAATTGCACTTGCAAAGTGCACAGTCTATTTGTTTTTAGTAAATCGACCCCTCTAGAAAATAATAGCATAGCTAAAATTTTGAAGTGGCGACCAGAAGAAGAGGTGAGGGGATTCTTTTCAATATGGACATCTATTATGAGTTGTCTAAGAGGGGATTTTCTCTCACTCCCTGTTGTGTTTCTGGGATAAGAAGTGAAGTGAAATATCTTCAATAAAGTAGAGACAGAAATAAATACCTGACAGGGGTTTCAACCCTTTCTTACACTAACTAAAAAATAGCTATATATACACTCTAAAGTATTTCTAAGCCCAAAACCAAAAATGTATGAAGAAAACCCCCTTTGATCCTGTCAGAAGAACTGTGTCTAGTTGTATCTTCCTTTGCACCTTAGGAAAGGGCGTGTGGTACTGGCAGAAAAGTTAAATAAGAAAGCCTGAAATGCAACCACTCAAGGACTGGCAATCTGTGGTATATACATATTTTATTTTTGAGTGTAAATACGTTTTAATCCAATGGTATTTTAAGTAGATGCAAACACTTACTGAATAATTTTTTTCTCATTATCATAGACAACTGCATTTTTTTAGATTAAAACAATAGTGCTCACCTTTTTTCATCCTTCTGTTGTCTTTTTTTGTGCGTCTGCAGCCTGCACCCTTTTTGCAAACGTTCGCTGTCTGTATGCATTCTAGCTTTGGCTGCATGTTATTTTTCTGGATGGGTTTTCTTAGGCTGCCACAGTAGACCATGCTTGCGTAATGCGTGTTGAAACTACCAATTGTAGCCCCCATGGGAATCCCGTGTGACAAGGTGACAATTTAAGGTACAACTGGAATACAAGGACACCCTATAAGTGAAAGTGCTTGAAGGACCTTCACTGCAAGATCACCAGGTAGTATTTTAATGAAAGAATGAAAATTACTTTTGAAATTACAATTACATGTTACAAATTATATGAGATTTTCGTGATTGGATTTACATATGATTTAAGGAAAAATTCAAGTCTTTACAAAAGGATACTATAATTAACTTAATTGTATTTATTTAATAATATAACATTAATATGTTCTATCTTGTTATAGTTTCTACTCTGATGTCTTTAGTAGATATCTGTTCTTACATTTAACTTACAGACCAAAATAAGCAAAAGCACACAATCTTGGTTTGTTTGCCCTGCTTAGTTCCACTACAATCTCACTCTTATGCCCCGTACACACGGTCGGACATTGATCGGACATTCCGACAACAAAATCCTAGGATTTTTTCCGACGGATGTTGGCTCAAACTTGTCTTGCATACACACGGTTACACAAAGTTGTCGGAAAATCCGATTATTCTGAACGTGGTAATGTAAAACACGTACGTCAGGACTATAAACGGGGCAGTAGCCAATAGCTTTCATCTCTTTATTTATTCTGAGCATGCGTGGCACTTTGTGTGTCGGATTTGTGTACACACGATCGGAAATTCTGACATTTTATAGCCTGCTCTCAAACTTTGTGTGTCAGAAAATCCGATAGAAAATGTGTGATGGAGCCTACACACGGTCGGAATTTCCGACAACAAGGTCCTATCACACATTTTCCGTTGGAAAATCAACCTGTGTGTACGGGGCATTGAGCTGTTGCAGAACTCCCTACTACATTTAGCCAGAGCAAGACAGCACTATTCAGAGACTCCAGCTTTGTGACTTCCTGTGTCACCTCCATCTTGTTTCCTTGAACATATGTGAATGTTGGTATCAGCAAACCTTGGTTAATCTTCTCCTCCAGTGATCACATGACCAGGAAGATATTTGAAACCTATCCAGTATGTACTAAATTAGTATATGAATGCATGGGGTATCTTAGGAGTAATCCAATGAGAATCCCTATTTTATCACGTGGCAGAGAGTGTAGGGGATTGTAAAGCAGAATTGGACACCCTCTGTCATATAATATACCTAGTAAAGATGTACTCAAAAAAGGTGGGTTCTTTACTGTGCACAAACTTACTGTTCTTTGCTGTGCACAAACTAGAAGTCCCAGGGTAAGAGTCACGGGGCCTGTACTCCATTGGACTGTAGGACTAAGACTCTAAAAATTACCTTTTTACCAGTTCACATAGCAAAGGGGATTACCCAATGCTCGGCCTTATAAAGTGAACATTTGCTTGCTACTGATCAGCCTTTTCATTGCAAATTCCAGTTAGGTAGAGCCAGCATAAAGCCCTTCTGTGCTCATCTTCATCCTGTATGTCTGTCTAAGAAGCTTTGAGAGCCAGAGTCTGATACAGAATCAGGTTGCTTAATAGATCTCCAAGCTATGTATACAAGTGGACCTTGGGAATGGGAACCCATGTTATCCTGATTTCAGCACATTTTTCTGCATCAAGCTGATGTTTCAGAAAGGATAAGAATAATAAAAGCCAAAGTGGCCCTACTTTTCTAAAGCACCAGATTAATATGAGTGGGTACATTTCAAGGATTTCCTTTTGGGGTTAGGTTAAAACAAGATTTACAGGAACATCCAAGGCTCCCCTTTTTAGCTAACCCCTTTAAATATTAATAAAGAAAGAAAATTTTAAAAAATCTGAAAAAAATAGTAAAACATTATCATCTTATATATCAGCATTCAGTGTACTTTCATGGGCAAATCGGATGTCACTGGCTCCTCTTCTGGAATTCTAAGAAAGCTAAGGATACCAAATCCACAAAAGACGTATTCCTGCATAGTGCCAGAGTGTCTTACCACAAGATTTGGGATCCTGAACTTCCCTAGGAAACTAAAAAAGGTCTTGTGATGTTAGTGGTGCCTACAAGAAGTGATTAAAGATGGTGTGTGAAGCTTACCTGTCCCCTAATTTAAAAATTAATAAAACAAGTACCAGAAGCAGATACATTTGGGAATAGGAGGAGGCTACAAAGTTTCCATGTGCCTGCAGAAATGTTTCATCCAGTTCTCTCTTGGTTTGGTCTTATTTAGCAACTAACACGATTTTAAATTGGCATTCTGCAATAGAAAGAAGTCAGTTGGAATCTTTCCATTTTCTTGCATGTATACATTCTATATCACTAAGCAGTAGTGATATTGACATCAACACTGTACATTGAATATTTCTATAAATACAATACAAACTCCCATAGTCATTTTTATATTTTTTTTACTGTTTTCCTGCTGATTTTAATATTTTGTCATCTTATCCGATACCAAAATCTTTCTTTTCTTTCCATAGTCGGCAGCAGTAAATGGGTTATCGGCGTGCTATGCTAGAAGCAACCTTATCATTTCTTGCAGATGCATCTTAGAAAACAGCAAATGTCAAACGTCTTAAAAGGGCTAAACAAGAATTACTTTGTATTCTGCAGATCTCTCTTGGAAGTTAGATGGTGTTATTTGGCAGTGTCATTACCTAATATGAAGGATATATAGTTTCTTTTTTGGATCTGAAATGTGTCTATTAAGATAGGCTAGGAGACAAATTCAAGCCATAAATATGTATTAAAGTCTACATTGCCTTCTTTTTTGTACTTTTAATTTCCATACATCTTTGATGTGTCATTTCAGGAAAAGACATGCCTGCAGAGTGAGTGTTACAAGAAAAATAAATAAATACGTCAATTTATATAGTTATATTTTAGAGATTTTTTTTTACAATTTCTTTTCATTCATGTATCTAGTAAGGAGAAATTCTGACATAATTTACATAGTACATGATACACTAAGGCTGGGTTAACATTTGCTGGGCTCACAGCAGGGGGTCCAGTGTGTCTCATACACCAATTCAGGTGCGAATCAGGTCCGAAATTCTGCCTGAATTCAGAGCCAAAGACACACAGGACCCTTGTACAATCTGGACAGGGCACACTCCGGAGCCAGGCACACTCTCCTGTCATGCAAATTGGAATATGAGGAAACCCTCATCTAATTTGTATCAGTGTGAACCCAGCCTTACTGTATATCAGTCTCCTCTCCCAAAAGCTTGCACTGTAGGCTCTTTACAGTATTACCTCACCTTTTCTGAAGTAATTCAACAACCAGAGCATGCAAATTGCAGAGCAAAAGTCTCCCAGAATCCCATGCTCAATTTATTGCTAAAAATCTCCATTAGAAATATTTCATTCTTGCTCTAATAGAACCGTAGTGTGAAGGCTTTGGTTTCCTAACTTTAACATTATGTGGGGTTATTTTAGGCAGGATATTTTCCAAAAATGCTACAGGATATGCATATTGTTTTTTTTTTGAGAAGAACCTTAGCAAAAACACTTCCCCCCTTTCCTGCTAGAGATTTTAAAAAGAGTGCACAATGCTTGCAGGGCTATGCACACCCCAGCTCATCCCTGCCATCTATAAGATACCAGGAATGCACCTAGATCGCAGGGATGATGCATGCACATGATTTGCATCTGAAGCAGATGAAGGGCATGGGAGAGATGAAGGACATGGGATCCAAAGATGTGGCAGAGAAGATGGTGGCACTGGTAGACAAAGTGATGAGGGATAGCTCTGATTTGTCATCATTGAAGGAGGTGAGCTGAGTACCCAGATACCAAGCAATTGAGCTGCAAGATTGAAAATGACTTGCTAAGTTATTGCTAGACTTACCAGGCTTCACAAGTTTGTTGCACAATTGCAGCAAGTCCACATTGCATGGCTCCAGATCAACTTTCCTTGCAAACATTCTCTCAGTCTGCTGCCAGTTCTGGCTCAGTTATCTTGTGTAATATTCGTCCCACCACAGGGATCACTGTGACTTGCAGAGCTTTTGCTGTAGACCCACCATTGCAACTTTGCTCTTGCTAGAGACTTGCCATGCAAATTTGCTACAAATTGGAAAAGTGTCAACTAGAACGTGTGCTTCAGATGCTCTGCAAGTGTACAACTTGCCAGTGAAAATGTGCAGCAAGTTAACAAGACCTATTCAACACTGCTACAAATGTGTGGCAAGTTATCCTTGCTATATGGGTACAGCTCCAATTTCATTTCACCAAACAAATTCAGATAGCAGTTCCCTGCAATTATATATACTTCCTTGGCAAGTGTCTTCATTCCAGCACTGCCACCTCTGCCAGAGTCTTGTACATTCGACACTACTGGAAGTGTAATAATATAAAATGTATCCTTCTGAGACAGAGATGTCAGGAAAGCGCAGCACAAATTGTTTATTTCCATATAAATCTTGAATAATAATAATAATACATTTCTTTGTAGATTAGGGAATGGCACAAACTTTGTTAGTTTTTTTATTGCTAGTTATTTGCCTAATAGGGAGATTTCCCCTCAATTTCTGTCTTTGTGATGAATGTCACTTGCACAGGAATTGTGGGGAATCTAGCAAGGGAACACTGGGAGTGATAAAACTAACCTCTCTTTAAGTTAAGGGTTACAACAGTTTAGTTGGGATTACGCTTTAAGCAGTCTGTCAGTGTCTACCTGCTGAATGCCTCCAATTTTAATTCTGACATTCCTATTGCTAGATGCATTGTTGATGAACTGCCCATAGTTGTCCATCTCCTAAACAATTGTTTAACAAAAAAAAAACAAGGTCAGATATTTTCTCTGTTAGAACTTTGTGTAAAAAAAAAAGCAGCATAGCCAAGCCACAAATTAACGTATCAAGTCTGTGAATGTGGCAGCAAGTGACAATGACAGAGGACAAACCCTGGCAAATCGTAGTTACATAACTGGCATAATCAATCCTTCTGGCACTTGGCATGACCTCCTAAAGGATAGATTGAATGCGGCAGTCTAAAAATAACAAAATATACAATTAACCATATACACAGCTGCAGTATAACTACAGTTATCTCTTTTGTCAATATATATTTATTATGTTTTCATTATTTTATAATAAAGATGGTACACCAAGCTCAAGATCTGCAGTGCTAATTTTATATCTGTACATTATTCCAGACTCACCAACTGTTCAACATGATTTGCATTTAGAGGATTAGTTTTTTAACCGCTTCAGCCCCGGAAGATTTTACCCCCTTACTGACCAGAGCACTTTTTGCGCTTTAACTGACAATTGCGAGGTCGTGCGATGTTGCACCCAAACAAAATTGACGTCCTTTTTTTCCCACAAATAGAGCTTTCTTTTGGTGGTATTTAATCACCTCTGCGGTTTTTATTTTTTGCGCTATAAACAAAAAAACAGCGACGATTTTGAAAAAAAACACAATATTTTGTACTTTTTTCCATTATAAATATCCCCCAAATATATATATATATATATATATATATATATATATATATATATATATATATATACATAAAAACATTTATATATACAATATATACAATTATTTTTGTTGTTTTTGTTTTTTCTAAGTAATGACAGCGATCTGCAATTTTTATCGGGACTGCGACATTATGGCGGACACATCGGACACTTTTGACACTATTTTGGGACCATTGTCATTTATACAGCAGTCAGTGCTATAAAAATGCACTGATTACTGTGTAAATGACACTGGCAGGGAAGGTAATAACCACTAGGGGCGATGAAGGGGTAAGTGTGTCCTAGGGAGTGATTCTAACTGTGGGGGGAATGGGCTTCAGGTCACATGACAGCGATCACTGCTCCCGATGACAGGGAGCAGTGATCTCTGTCTTGACACAAGTCAGAACGGGAAAATGCCTTGTTTACATAGGCACTCCCACCGTTCTACGGCTCCGTGACATGATCGCCGGGAGAGCGTGGACATTGAGTCCGCCGGTCCCGTGGGCACGGTCACGCTGTACGCAGCATGTGCACGTGTGCCTGCTATCCCCACCTCTTAAAGGGGATGTACAAAGCGTTCCTCCGGACCGTACCCCTTCCAATGCACCAGGTACTGTATGCGCCCACGGAACCTAGGGGAGTCAACAATGGACTATATTTCATGCTCCTCATGGTTCTCAACCTGTACAGGGTGAGGACATGGCACCAAGGTAAAGCGGTTGCAGACCAAAGGTTTTAATAAGGAGATATGAAATCATTCAAAATACGCATATTAGAAGGAAGATCTAATGCTTAAGCCACTGGGTTAATCCTGAAAAGAATACGGAAAGGCCCAATAAACCAAGGTGCGAAATTCAGTGAGGGAACACGAAGTCGGAGGTTGCGAGATGACAGCCAGACCCTGTCCCCAACCTGGTAGGAAGGCGTAGGCAGGCGTTTGCGGTCAGCATGGAGTCTGTCCCTATCATTAGCATGATGCAAAGCCTCCTGGACTTGTGCCCAAGTGGAACGAAGACCACGGAGATGCTCCTCTAATGCAGGAATACTCTGCGGAACAAACGAGTCAGGCAACACGGAAGGTTGGAAACTATAATTCGCCATAAATGGGGACAATCGGGAAGCAGAATTCAAGGCACTGTTGTGAGCAAACTCTGCCCACGGTAAGAGGTCTGACCAGTTGTTATGATGGTCAGAAATATAGCAAAGTAGGTATTGCTCCAAAGACTGATTGGCTCACTCTGCGGCCCCATTAGACTGCGGGTGATACGCAGAGGAGAGAGCAAGCTGAATTCCCAACTGTGCACGAAAGGCTTGCCAGAACCGGGACACAAACTGACTACCCTTCTTGGGTAGCCCATGTAAGTGAAAGATCTCACGAGCAAAAATGGAAGCCAGTTCCTTAGAAGTGGGTAACTTCTTAAGTGGAATAAAATGACACATCTTTGAGAACCGGTCAACTACCATAAGGATAACTGTGTTGCTCTGGGAGTTGGGTAACTCAACAATGAAATCCATAGACAGGTGGGTCCAGGGCCTCTCTCCATTGGGTATAGGTTGTAGGAGGTCCACTGGAAGGTCGTGGAGTCTCACTCTGAGCAAACACAGAACAGACAGCTATGAAGGCAGTTACATCAGCACATAGACTAGGCAACCAGAATTGGGAAATGGCCCAAACAAGTTGATTCCTCCCAGGGTGGCCAGCAGCCCTGGAAGTATGGTAAGTCTGGACCATGGCAGTAGGAATACTCTCTGGGACAAAGCAGCTATCACAAGGTTTCTCAGGCAGAGCATGGACCTGAGCAGCAAGAATTTTGTCACCCAAAGAAGAAGTGAGACTGGTGTGAACTGTAGCCAGAATACGATCAGGAGGAATCACAGAAGCCGGAACCGACTCGGCGTCAGCACTTACATTCTTAGTATCGGGTAAGAATGAGACAATGTAATTGCAACTTGACAAGAAAAGAGCCCATTGCGCCCTTCTGTGAGAGAGGCATTTAGCCTCAGACAAGAATGTAAGATTTTTATGGTCTGTAAGAATGAGAACCGGTACAGTGGTACCTTCGAGGAGATGACTCCATTCTTTCAGGGCTAAAATGATCGCCAACAGCTCTCTGTTACCAATCTCGTAATTGCACTCTGCAGGTGACAATTTCTTGGAAAAGGAGCCACAAGAATTCACGATGGAACTCGCACTTATTCAGTTTACAATAAATATTGTTCTTTTTTCGTTTCTGAAGCACACGACACACATCTGTGTGGTGGCTCTCCAGGAACTTGGAAAATATGAGGATATCATCGGGATAAACCACCACACATAACTGCAACAAATCTTGGAGGACATGGTTAGTAAATTCCTGGAAAACTGCCGGGGCATTACAAAGGTCAAAAGGCCTTACGAGGTACTCATTATGGCCTGTTATGGTATTAAACGTAGTTTTCCACTCGTCGCCCTCCTTAATTCTCACAAGATTGTATGCCCCTCTCAAATCAAGCTTTGTGAAAACCGTTGCTCCGTTGAGGCGGTCAAATAACTCCGTAATCAATGGAATCGGATAGGCATTCTTAATCGTGAAACGATTGAGACCCCTATAATCAATACAAGGTCTCAGTTCACCACTCTTCTTCTTCACAAAGAAGAAACCAGCGCCAGCAGGAGACGAGGATTTGCAGATGAAACCTCGAGAAAGTGCATCTGCAACATACTCCTCCATGACCTTATCCTCCAAGACCGACAAAGGGTAAACCCAGCCAAGAAAGGGTATGGCCCCAGGTTGAAGGTAAATTGTGCAATCATATGGCTGGTGTGGAGGCAAACTACTGGCTTGATCTTTGTCAAAGACATCACTAAAATCACAGGGAGGAGAGTGAAGAGGTGCACAGAACCTTGGCTACCTTCTGGAAGCATGTCTCACTGCATTGTGGTGACCAGGAGCCAATCAAAAGTGAGGTTGTGCCTCTGTAACCAAGGATAACCAATAACCAGCCTTGGGTGAGGAAATAACTTGGAATTGGATTAACTCATGGTAAAGAGCCCCTACAGCCATGGACAACGGAGCTGTCTCATGAGTCACATGGGCAGGCTGTAGAGAACTCTCATCAAAAGCCTCAATGGCAAGTGGAGTGTCACGCAGCTGCAGTGGAATTGAGTGCTTCAATACAAAGGCAGCATCAATGAACAGGCCTGCAGCCCCAGAGTCGATTGGAGCCTGTATCTCGATGGACGACTCAGCCTAAGAAAGGGTAACCGAAAACAGGGGCTTATCCTTCTGGATAACTGGGGATGAAACAATGCCACCTAAGGTCTGTCCATGACAGGATCTCAAGGTTCGGGCATTCACTGGACGGGTAGTACAAGACTTCAAAAAGTGAGCTGCCTGGCCACAATAAAGGCATAATCTCTCCCTCCACCTAAGGGTTCTCTCATCTGCAGAGAGATGAGTGAAACCCAAGTGTATGGGTTCACCTTCACTGACAGATTCAGTACCAGGAGGCATGGGAGGTGAGGGAGGCATGGGTGGGACTGTAAAGCTTGGAGACAAACGTACAGGAGGCTTCCGCAAGTACTCCTTAAAAGAGAGTCTTTCTCTGAGTCTGGAGTTTAATGAAGATGGCAAACGTGATCAACTTCTCCAGCTCAGTGAGTATATCTCGGGCTGCTAACTCATCCTTGATGGTATCTGAGAGACCATGAGAAAAAGCAGCCACGAAGGCCTCATTGTTCCACCCAACCTCTGCTGCCAGAGTACGGAATTCAATGGCGTAGTCGGCAACAATTCTCATACTCTGTTCAATGGATATGAGGCACTTGGCAGCAGAAGCGGAGTGTGCGGGAACATCAAATACCTTTTTAAACAAAGCCATAAACTCAGGGTAGCTCAAGACAACAGGTTTTTGCTTCTCCCATAGAGGGTTTGCCTAGGCCAAGGCTCTCTCAGAAAGCAATGAAATCACGAAACTTACTTTGCTTCTGTCCGTGGGAAACGCCTGGGACAGCATCTCAAAGTATATGTCAACCTGGTTGAGAAACCCTCTGCATTGGACTGGATTGCCCCCAAATCGCTGGTAAAGCAGAGCGGAGCCAGACATACCTCTTATAGAGGTAACACTCAAGGCGGGTGCCTGCACAGAGACTGGAGCAGCAGCAGGGTCGGCCTGCAACATAGTTTGGAGTGTAGTGGGAGATTCCATGTGAGTTGTGCGACTCAGGAGCGTTTGTAATGCCATCATGAACTGATCCATGCAGTGATCCAGTTCATTCAATCTGGAAAAAATATTACCAACAAGTGAACTGACTGCAACTTCTGAATTCATGGCCTTCACCTACTGTCAGAAACCATGAAATCAGACTGAGACAGAAGTACAATTAAATCACACTTGTTTAATAAAAAAAGTAAAAAGAACAAACATAGTCAACACACAGCTAGAGTTCAGTAAGCAGAATGCATAGTCAGCCAAGCCAGAAGTCAAGGATGAAAGTAATGGAACAGCAAGCAGGATCTGGAGCCAAAAGGGATGTCAGCAAAGCCAGTCTTTAAACAGGAATGCAGGAGATGTTTCTTGTGATGTTGACCAAGGCAAAGGCAGAGACCCTCTGGACTGGACAGCTTAAGTAGGCAGGACTGACAAGCAAGATATGAACAACAGCTGAGTAACTGTGGAGAGAGATGGGAGCTGGCAATTAGCCGACAACTGAGCGGCCAGCTTAGAGAAGGAAGGGCTGAGCCCAGCCCTGACAATGCCAAATATAATTTTCTATGTCTGGATATAAGAAAGAATGGCCGGAACTCTGATAGCAGTGTAATCCAGCAGACAGAGTTCTATCACCATCTGCAGAATGGAACCCTTAACCTGCCCACACGTGACGACACGTGTGAAAACATGAACTTTGAGTTTGTGGCTGATGACGCGTTCGCATTAAGTGAAAACATATTGAAACCATTCCCTATGCGTAATCTGACTCCGGGCCAAAGGATCTTCAAATACAGACTACCAAGGGCCCGCAGGGTGGTTTAAAATGCCTCTGGGACCTTGGCCAACAGATTTCACCTGTTTTTAACAAGCATCAATATGTCGATGCATAAAATAGATATCATTGTGCTCTGTTGTTGTGTCCTACACAATTATCTAAGGCAACATTCCCCAGCATACATTACCCCGTCACCAAGGGATCCCAAGACAATTGCAGTGCCCAGTGATAGCGGCGTTGGAGGACAGGAAAGTATGGAGGTGCTCGCACCATTAAGCAGTGGACATCTGAGGCTGACTACACTGAATGCAAGGCAATGCAGGCTGGACTATCGTAACTATTTTTCCAGTGCCCTGGCAGTCTGATATGTAAAATAAGAAGCAGGCTTGATGAATTGATTTGTCACATTTCAAATACCCTATCACAACTCTATATGAAGATGTTACAGTTTATATTGTTGTATTTTAAAATGATTTGGCTTGTGTGAACAATGCCATTGTGATATGTATAGCTTCAATATTCTGCAATTCCTTTCAGCAGTTGTTGTAATAAATATGTAGTTTTGTGTGCTGGTGTGAACAATGCACCCTTTTACAACCTCTACTTTAAACTGTACAATAAATGTTATATTGTTTGACGTGCTGTAATTGTTAATGTATCTGTGCCAGTTTCATCTGCCTTTAGACCAACTGAAACATTGCCTTAAAGGGGTTGTAAATTATAAACGTTTTTACCTTAATGTATTTGCATTAAGAATTAAAACTGTTTAGGTGTCAGCATCGCCTCCTCAGCCACCCTTTAACAACTTGCCGACCGCTGCAAGCCGATATACATAGCCACAATGGCAGCAGTGGGAAAATGAGTGTACCCAATAAAAATGCCATAAAACTATCCCCTATTTTGTAGATGCTATAACTTTTGAGTAAACCAATCAATAAACGCTTAATGTGATTGTTTTTACCAAAAATATGTAGAAGAATACATATCGGCCTAAACTGAGGAAAAAAAAATGTTTTTATATATTTTTGGGAGATATTTATTATAGCAAAAAGTAAAAAATATTTATTTTTTTTTTCAAAATTGTGGCTCTTTTTTTGTTTATAGCGCAAAAAATAAAAAACGCAGAGGTGATTAAATACCACCAAAAGTAAGCTCTATTTGTGGGAAAAAAAGTATGTCAATTTTGTTTGGGTGTAATATCGCACGGCCGCGCAATTGTCAGTTAAAACGATGCAGTGCCGAATCGCAAAAAGTACTCTGGTCAGTAAGGGGGTAAAATCTTCCGGGGCTGAAGCGATTTATTACCAGAGACTTAATTCTATCCAGCGCTGTGCATGGCTGCACAATCTTTCTCCCCTCACCTCTGAGTCTTGCTGGCTTTGCTGGGGCACAAGCAGCACTGGCGGGGGGTCTGAATAGAGGAGGTTCCTGGCCGCTCTGTGTGCAATTCCGTTGCACAGAGTAGGTAAATATAGACGTGTTTGTTATTTTTTAATTTTTTTTTTAATTACCTTTACAACCCCTTTGAATGGTTTAATTGCACATGTTCTAATTAAAAAAATCTAAATTATCAGCAACCAACAAGGCACAAATAGTGCATTAATACAAATTACATCAAACATCTTAAAACCCAGTACAAACATCATTTAAATAAAGCACCCAAATCGCATAGCAAACTATTTTTATTGCACTTGAAGTAGACACAATGTTGGTGCACATAAAGGAAAAGTAGATCCATGATTACACAAGGAAAAAAATATGTCTTTTTTTAATAGAGAAACATAATTATTTTTAGTATAATTATTTCTAATTAACATATTGTCCTGTAATCATGGACATGCCTAACATAATTTGTTGTCCTGACCTCTACAAAGCGAAGATAAAGAATAGTCCCATTCTAATATTCTTTTTAAATATCCAAAGCAAACATAAACTTAAACAATATGGACATTATCTTCTTAAACATTCTTCTGTGTCCCGATTTAGATAACAAAAATCTAGAAAATGGGATAAAGAAGAACATTGGTATTCCACAAAGTACAGTAATACTTCAGATTGTGAGTAACGTGGTTAACAAGCATTTTGCAATACGAGCTATTACTTTTAAAATATCCTGACTCGGTTTGCAAGTGTTGTCTCGCAAAACGAGCAGGATTCAAGCCTCTGCAGTGTGCAGTACCGCATTTGGCCAGAGGTGGGGGGCGCCGGTGACACGCAGAGCCATTCAGATGCACTCGGAAATACTCAGAAACACTCAGAAATACTCGGAAACACTCGGAAATACTCCGTTCCCGAGTGTTTCCTCCGAACCTCTCTGAGGGTTTCCGAGTCCATCCGAGCGGCTCCAAGCGGTGAGATGGACTATATATATATTCTACTCACTTTTGAGAGATAATGTGTGTGTGTGTGTATGTGTATATATATATATATATATATATATATCTATAGATAGATATATATATATCTATATCTATATCTATATCTATATCTATATCTATATCTATATCTATATCTATATCTATCTATCTATCTATCTATCTATCTATCTATCTATCTATCTATCTATCTATCTATCTATCTATTTATATCTATCTATATATATATATATATACACACACACACACACACACACACACACACACACACACATACCTCCAAACTTTTTGATGTGGGAACGAGGGACACCTATTAGAAAATGTTTGTAGGCATAGGGGACACCCCCTGACACACCCTTTAATAGAGAACTATACGATTAAAATGATTAGATATAACCACCAGTGCTTTTATTTACCACTAATGAAATTTAAAGATGCAGCAATGTAGAACTTGGGTAAAAGGTTTAGCACTGGGAGACACTCATTGAAAGTTATAAAGTCTATTTTATATATAACTATATAGATCTGACCAAAATGAGGGAAAAATGAGGAGGAAAGAGGGACAGAGGGACTTTGATCAAAATCAGGGACAGTCCCCCTAAATCAGGGACAGTTGGGAGCTATATATGTCTAGAATAAGCATGTTGGTTAAAAGTGCTGACCATTTATCTGTTTTCCTTTCTAGGTATAATGGCGGACAAATTCACCAGACCTGATTTCCTTGCCCAATTTATAGAAATGTACAGGCAACTACCTTGCCTTTGGAAAATTAAGTCAAAGGGATACTATGGCCGAAACAAAAGACATGAGGCTCTGGAGAAACTGATAGATTTATGTAAAGCTGTTTGCCCGAATCCAACAATGGATTAGGTGATGAAAAAAATTGCTAACCTGAGGACTGTCTATAAAAAAGAGCTTAATAATATCAGAGCATCACAAAAATCAGGTGCAGGAACGGATGACGTATATGTACCACGCTTATGGTACTTTGAAAGTTTTCAATTCCTAACTGAAGAGATTCACACAAGAGCTTCCATAAGTACTCTACCATTAACCTCTGCAGCTTCACCAGTCCCTAATGATTGCCTCTCCCCGGAACAGGATCTTGAAAATTCTTCTTGGTGAAGAATTATTCACACCGGTAACTACAATTATGGTCTGAGAGGCCTGTAATGCACACAGTGATGGATCTGTGTAAATATCTTCATATTGTCCAAAAATGTTTCCTCTTGTAATCTGTGTGTTGTTTCAAAATCTATATGTAATTGAAATAAGATACATGTCATCATGTAATATAGGTGTACAATATTATTAAATTGATCATTTTTATATACCACCCAGGACAACATGGAGGTGATTGCTCCCACCAATCCACAAACACCTGAGCCAAGGCAGCTGCTGTGTTACAGAGAAAACCTGATGACTCGGATGACTTTGCAATTGTTGTAGCCAACAAACTTAAAATGATGTCCAATGAGCAATGACAACTGGCAGAAATGTTGCTCCTTAAGGTTCTGCATAAAGGTGTTAATGGTAAATTAACACACAAGACCCATTTAGAGGATCAACCAGCTTTTCAATACCTTCTGTGCCTTCCATAGTGTCTCAGCCATTACATCAGCAAGGCACACATTGGCAATATCCTCCTGGAGAAAGGTCACCTTCACAGTGGTCACATGATTACAACTATGCACAGTTGTAGATAATTATCCCTTATATATATTATATTTTCCCATATATATATATGAAGGAATAGTTGCGTTAAGAATATTATGTTGCTGATATTGCATTCTAGCCTTGTTTAACAAAAGTAAAATAACATTTTTTCTTGCTTGTGATACATAGATTTGGCTTCTTCTTATAAAATGTACTTTGTGCTCATGTGCTCTTACTTCTACTTCGATATAAATATGTGATCAAACACCGCCCCATTAGTGTGACCTATAAGTGCCCATCAGTGCCGCATATCAATGCCCATCAGTGCTGCATATCAGTGCCATCATCAGTTCCCATCAGTGCCACCTCATCAGTGCCATCTCATTGGTGCCATCTCAGTGCTGCCTCATCGGTGCTCATCAGTAAAGGAGAAAACGCACAACATTTTGTAATAAAAACAAAGAAAAAAAAAACTGGTATTTTGTTATTTGTTTAGCAAACAATAAAAACACCAGTAAATACCACCAAAAGAAAGCTCTATTTGTGGGGAAAAAAGATTAAAAAATTTTTGGGTACTGTGTTTCATGACCACGCAATTGTCAATTAAAAAACAACAGTGTTGAAAGCTGCAAATTGTCCTGGGCAGGAAAGGGGGATAGTGAACTGTATTGAAGTTGTCAAAGGGATATTAATTAACCTCATATAAACATATATTATACATATACTAATGATTAGATTATCGAACGATCTATCCAAAAGTGGTAATTTTCATACGATTTTCTCATCGTGTGTACAGGGCTTTAGACAGAACATTTGCTTTATTAGTATGCTAAAGCCAAATGTTGCATATTGTGATTAAGATTGTCCCTGTGTCTTCAGGAGGCAGGTGAATAGGTGAAAGCCAGCTAATAGGCCATGCTGTCTCTATGCAGGGGGCATGGCTTTTGAATGTTAAGTTGGCTGACTCCAAGTTGGTTGGAATTCCATTCAATCACTTTCATTGGAAAGATATGATTGTGCAATTTTGACCAATCAGAGATTCATCAATGATAACAGATGGAGCAAACTGGAATAAGCTTTGAAAAAAGTTTTGGTATAACATTTCTGAGATGTTTCATGCTCTGTGCCTGACAATACCTGGAATGAGCTGGACATGTAGTCATGGAAATAGCTCTTTTTTTTCCCTATATTTTGTCCTCTCATCTGACCATCTCTGATGTGATGCTTTGCAAAAACTTTTTAATATGTCCTTCCCTCTGGACCCAATTCATTTTCTTTCCTGGTATCTCCAAACATGGCAAAAAATTGATTACCTGTGTCTTTACTGCTGATAGGAGAGCCATACCTTCTACAGACATACTATCTTATTCTGAGTTACCAAGTTTCTAAATATCACTACAGATGTCAGAAGGATGCAACATCCCACGACCAATGTTAGAAGGATGCAACATCCCACGACCAATGTTAGAAGGATGCAACATCCCACGACCAATGTTAGAAGGATGCAACATCCCACGACCAATGTTAGAAGGATGCAACATCCCACGACCAATGGGGATACTTCAGACCAATTTAGCAATATACTGGATTTGTTGGATCAGTCTACCTATGGTATATAATAAAATGTGGCAAAAATATATATCAGGTTGGGAGATTAGTCCCACCTCCCCTTAAAAAATATATATATCCAATAGCAACTCAAATTAGTACATAAACTAAAACAAAAAAACTTAAAAGCTTGCAAAGTGAATTGACTGAATTTAGGAAAAGTATAAAAAAAGAAGTCCATATACAAAAACACCAAAAGTGCTGTGATTAAACCAAAAAGTGTCCAATTGTATGCAGTCCCAAATGTGTGGGTCCACCACCATGAATGAAGTGCCTGGCCGCTTACCAGAACCCCATGACCCCCCGTTACAGAGGGTCTAAATGGGCATTGTAGTCCTGCTGCTTCGGACAGCCCAGGGACCTGAATGGAGACTGGATTGGAACCTCTGAAGTTGTAGTGCTGTAAAAGCTGTATTGCAGGTGGATCTCCAGGGAAAAAGCAAAGCTCAGCCCTCAATGGAGTATAGACATCATGTGGGGGAAACAGAAGAAGGCTCCCATAGTGTAAAATCACTTAATATTTATTAAAAGAATATAGTAAACACTCACATATAAAAAAGCACTTGTCCTCTGATGAGAGGCAGTCTGTGACACCGGCCGGATGTACACAGGCCGCCCGTCCTACTAGAGTAACAACGACAGAGGGAGGTGACGTGATGACACCGTTTCGCAAGAGGTTGCGTCTTCCAGGGGCACCAATCTCTTGCGAAACGCAGCATAGGGCTGTGCGGTGTCATCGCGTCACCTCCTTCTGTCGTTGTTACTCCAGTAGGACGGGCGGCCTGTGTACATTCGGCCGGTGTCACAGACTGCCTCTCATCAGAGGACAAGTGCTTTTTTATATGTGAGTGTTTACTATATTCTTTTAATAAATATTAAGTGATTTTACACTATTTTGGAAATATTAATATTTTGATTATTTTGGAAACTTCTGTTTCCCCCACATGATGTCTATACTCCATTGAGGGCTGAGCTTTGCTTTTTCCCTGGAGATCCACCTGCAATACAGCTTTTACAGCACTACAACTTCAGAGGTTCCAATCCAGTCTCCATTCGGGTCCCCAGGCTGTCCGAAGCAGCAGGACTACAATGCCCATTTAGACCCTCTGTAACGGGGGGTCATAAGGGTTCCGGTAAGCGGCCAGGCACTTCATTCATGGTGGTGGACCCACACATTTGGGACTGCATACAATTGGACACTTTTTGGTTTAATCACAGCACTTTTGGTGTTTTTGTATATGGACTTCTTTTTTTATACTTTTCCTAAATTCAGTCAATTCACTTTGCAACCTTTTAAGTTTTTTTGTTTTGGTTTATGTACTAATTTGAGTTGCTATTGGATATATATATTTTTTAAGGGGAGGTGGGACTAATCTCCCAACCTGATATATATTTTTGCCACATTTTATTATATAACTTTATCAACGTTTAATAATATTTATTCACAAATAGGCTGGGAATCTTTTTCAGCCTTATGCACGTTAGCCTTTTTTTGTTTTAAGCACGAGTCAACATTTTTCTTATTCGATTTTTGTGTGTTTGTGTCACATATAGGACTCTGCAGCATAGATGGTTAATATTTTATTTTTTGTTGCGCAGTTAATTCGACATCTTTCTAGTCTACCTATGGTACCTCTTTTTCCTTTGCTCATCTTTACTACTCATATTAGTACCTTTTGTATGTACTTTCATACCTTCTGACATAGACTTTTGAACTGTACATGCTTTTTCTGTCATGTCTGTTGAAAAAAACTAAATAAAAACAAATACAATTATATATGAATGGCAGAAAGAGGACTTGAAGTGGGACCCCATAAAACCAAAGAAGATTCTGCCAGAGGGAACTTCCCCTGGGGATGACACTAAATCTGTTCTAAGAGAGAACATGGTTTCTGCAAATGCTTGGGAAGCCTGGAGTCCTGGTTGTCTACTGAGATCATTATGACCAAAGCTAAGTTACTTTTTAGTGTACCCCTATAGCATACAGACCATTATTTGACAGGAAAAATAGATAGGGTATTCATAGGTGTATTGTGTGCATATTTTTTATACTCAAAACACATTTTGTAGTGTTTTTCCACAATCCCAGATAGCAAGCAATTGCGCTGCAAGTTTAAAAATTACCTGCTAAGCTATTGCAAGACTTGCCAGGCTTTACAAAAAATGTGCAGCAAGGTAACATTAATTACAATTCAACACTGCCACAAATTTGCGGCAAGTTTTCCTTGCTATCTGGCATTGTAAGTAGTTTCTGTGTGTAGCATTCTTGATCAGTAAAAGCACATTAATATACTACAAGATTTCAGTTTCCTTGCTTTACCACAAAGTAACTAAAAAGATACAAAGTAAAACAGAAGGGGTTCTTAAATAGTTTCTGGAGTCAAGGATTCTAGACGATATGATTATTCAACACCAAAAGCTGTTTACACAGTCACCTGATGGCACACAATAAAATGTCAACATAAATGAAAATTCTTTCTTATTATTCCTTATCAGTTACATACGTCTCTTTGACAAGCAAAAACCTTTGCATAACTGTATTAGCATTTCTATGGACACCAAACACCTCCTCTTATTGTGCAACTGTACGGTCAAGGGGAACATCAAAGTTCATTCTGTAGCTTTACAGATAAGTGAACTAGTAAAAACTGGAACAAACGGGATATCTCTACCCACTCAAATCCATGGTGATAATCTTTGAAAATAAAGGAGAAGGCTTTCTCACTGACCCCAAGAGCTAGCATAATGCAACTTTTGACTTCTCATGATAATTAGTCATTTTCTTCACAAATGTAGACGTTTACAGTAAATAGCAATAGAGACATAAATGTAATTCCCATATTAATTATTTTCCTTTACCAGGATAATTTTCTGCTTAAGAAACACCTGCCAAGCTGTGTAACTTCAGAATGGCTACACTGGCATTGGTGTATGGGATGGCTGTCTAAAATGGTAACACTGGCACTGGTCCATGGGATGGTTGTCTAGAATGGTCAAACTGACACTGGTCTATAGTATGGCTGTCTAGAATGGTTACACTGACAGTAGTCTATAGGATGGCTGTCTATAATGGTCACACTGGCACTGGTCCATGGGATGGCTGTCTAGAATGGTCAAAGTGACACTGGTCTATAGGATGGCTGTCTAGAATGGTCACACTGGCACTGGTCTAAGGAATGGCTATCTAGAATGGTCACACTGACACTGGTCTATAGGATGGCTGTCTAGAATGGTCACACTGGCAATGGTCCATGGGATGGCTGTCTAGAATGGTCAAAGTGACACTGGTCTATAGGATGGCTGTCTAGAATGGTCACGCTGTCTATGGAATGGCTTTCTAGAATGGTCACACTGTCTATGGGATGGCTGTCTAGAATGGTCACACTGACCCTGGTCTATAGGATGGCTGTCTAGAATGGTCACACTGGAGCTGGTCTATGCGATGGCTGTTTAGAATGGTATATTTGCACTGGTTTACAGGAAGTAATGAGGAAAACATGTTCCTCCCACTCAGTAACATCCCCTACATGGTCTGTAAATGTAACATTTCTGTGAATGAGAGGTAACAGCGTGTTGGTGGCTCTTCATTTCATAGTGGCCCCAGATGTTCTCCTTCTGCCTTGCTTGATTTATTAATATTGCAAACTTTAAGGGACTTTAAATACACAACTTTGGAATTTAAAGATAACTAATTTCACAACATAAATGGGTTCCTGAGATTTAATAATAACTTAAAGTGTAACTAAAGACACACTTTTTTATAGTTTTTGGTAGTGGTGATGGCTTAGAACTCCTGTCAGTTTGTATTGCTATCTGTGCCTCCATTATGGAGATTCACCCTCTTTATTTGTCCTATTTACCATTATCATTGAAAGTGAAAGTAAAAGTAAATGCCAAATTGTGGGTTGTCCCCAGAAAAGTAATAGAGGGGAAATCTTCCAATGGGGACACTAGTTTTGGTGACCTGGGGGTCCCCAAGGAATTCCCTTAATTTGCAGGGATTTCTTCTCACTTTCTGTTTGGCTATGGGACAGGAAGTGAAGGGAAATCTCCGCAATGGGACACAGATGGTGAAAAAATATCTGACAGGTGTTATAACCCTCCCTTGCTCTATCCAAAATGAAAAAAAGTTTTGCCTACAGTTCTACTTCAACTGATGTGGCTACATATCAGCTTTGTATGGCATACAGGCCTAATTAAATCTCCTGGCAGTAATCCCGAGTGTGGCTCGGGGTTAAATTTCAGTATCATTAACGGTAACCCTTGAGCCATACTCAGGATTGCATTGCAGAATCCTGGTCCAGGTAACTTACCTTGTCTCAGGATCCTGGGATGCCCCCCCACCCCCGCTTTGTCCCCCACCGGATCCTCCACCCAATGTACTGTGTGACAGGCTCCTTTCCCTCTGAATGTCATGACGCATGGGAACGGAGCCCGGCAGCAACTTCAAAAACAAAATACTTAAAACAATAGAGTACACTGTAATCTTACAGATTACATTGCTGTATCAAATCATTTCACATCCCTTTTGTCCCTAGTGCTTTGTCAAGTGCCCTGCATGCAGTTTTATATTATATATATTGTTCTTTCTGCCTGGAAACTTAAGATTGTCCATGGCAACCAAAAAGTGTCCCTTTACATCAAAAGTGGTTTTAGACCAGCTAGAAAACAGCGATAGTAAATTGGAACACTTGCAGAATTGAGCAATAGAGATTTGTGGGGAAATTCATTTTATTATTATTATATATTTTTTTATAATTATTTATGTTATTTATTTTATTATAATTTATGATTTTGTGTTTCAAACTTTATCATACCCAGGATGTCTACAAGACTCTTGTTTGGACAGATTTAAGTGTGTTATTACTAAGAATTACAGGCCTACAATATAAAACACCAAATTTCTGTGCAAAAAAATGCCCCGCTTTGATATTCAAAAATCTGACATAATCATTCCGCCAGGGAAGTTAAAGCAGTCTTAGATATTGCCACTTAAAAGTAACAGTGACATCATCACTGGACTGTACAAAGCCTATTCAGAAGCAAAGCTGTGGGAAAGGCCCAAGCAGGTTGACCCACTACAGGCTACTTGTAGAAAACTACAAGATGGGTGGATACCACACCTGTCAACCTGCACAAGGAAAGAGAACAGCAGTGACCAATCTTTAGTACAGGAAGGAAATTTTTCACACTGGATTACTGCACAGATTTGGAAGAAGTAGACAACATACAAATATTGCAGTAAGAATGCCCATTCTTCTTGTATTTACCGGTAGATAATATTGGAGTATCCTGGAGTTCAGCTATAATGCAGATTTAGAGATTAAATTAATAGCAGGAAAGAGGACAGATGTATTTGTTGGGGACCAAGAGCTGTGTAATTCGATTGATTCTTTAGGATAATTCAGTTCTTTTTGTACCTACTAAATAGCCCAGCTTCCACAGACAGCATTCCTGTAAAGAACACTTCCATCACTGCTACGTTGTTGCTCATTTAGCACAGTACCTTGAAAAATAATGGCAAGATGAATCACGTGTCACTGTAAAGCAAGTAGAGGAGCACAAAGAGCCTTGAAGTGGCTCCACAGACTTTTCCTTCTTTTTCTCTGATGTTTAATAATTCTCCTGTGTACTTAACTGGTGTCTTGATTGCTGGTGTGTGAGAACCAGCCCTGATCACTCTATAAAGCTGTATAGAGATATCCTAAGTTTTTCTTTAGAAAGTTTATGTAGCAATAAATAATTCACCAACCAGTCACATTCAATATATATTGCAACTCATCAGTATTTTGATCGCATTGTGAGGGCCTTGCAGATATTTTCTTGTCCTCTTGAATTTAATAGACTGAATTTACTTTTTTATTGTGTTTTGCTCACAAACCTGAAAGCGGGAACATTTCTGATAAATAGTTTTTGATAAAGCCATGAAAAAAATTGACTGGTTGGACATGTTTCTGAACATTGTTAGTCCTTTGTATACAAAGTGGAATATCCATAGATCTAACATAAGAAAAGTCATCCCCCAAAGTTTAAACCTGTCTAGAATTGTTTGAGTTTTTAGCAAGACTTGCAGTTTGTTCAGACCTTACTAATGGTCAGTATCTATTAATAATAGCAGAAAGAATAAGACAGTTGGCAGAGGTTGTAGTAATAGGATTTCTTTGCAGGACTGCTGAGCTTAAAGCAGGACTCCAGGCATGTAACCCTCACCCATCAGCTGCCTCCACCCTCCATAGCTCCCCTTCTCCTTTTCTATATTATGTATACCTTTTTTTTAGGTCTTTTAATCACACAGGTGAAGTAACTAGAGGTTCCCTTTCTTCCAGTGGCAGTGAAGGGTGCACATTCTTCCAGATCTAAGCATCATCAATGATTTGTGAGTGCCACTCAATCCTGAAGTACTGTGAGATATCCTGCATGATGACACAAAAGAGCAAATGTCAAGCTGAGCTCGAGCTGACATACATTTGGCCAGAATGACAGAGTGTAATTCTGCTAGTGCTAGTGACTGTTGTTGACCATGGAAAACATTGAGGATAGTGCTGGAGCATTGAGAGGCTAAGAAAAGTTTGGCATTATTCTTTAATGAATGGTGGGAGTCCTACTTTAAACCTTAACTATGTTTATATTTAAAAAAAAAGAATACATAAAATTGATCCAGCCCCTGTTTATGAAGAGTCTATTGCTTGCATCTTATCACCAACCCTTTTGCTAACCCATTTGCTAACATCATCAAGCCAACACCGTATTAAGTGCAAGATCAGAAGCCATGTCATCAGAATAGGATGTAGACACTTATAGGAGTACCTGCCCACATCCATGTAACATCAAGAAATGGGGAAAAGAAATTGCTAATTTCTCACTCTGCTAAGAAAGTAAGTTTTATTTTGTCTATATCCCTATTGGAGAGATTTTTCATCTTCTATCTTGACTGGAAGTGAGAGCAAATTTCCCCAACAGGGTCCCATTAATGCAATAAAAAACTAAGGCTCTAACCTTTTTCTGCTCTATGCAAAAACAAAATAAAACATTTTTTTCATGGGTTGGGCAATAAAACTCGAAATGAGTATTAAACCATTTTATCATTTTTTTTAATTTCTAAGCAAGTATAAGTACTTACACCTTTCCTGGTGTTAACCTCCTGTATTCCTCTGCACAGCTCAGCTCTTTGAGAAGAAGAGAGCAAAGATATAACCTCATCAGAGGGCTGCTTCTCCTTCGCTGACTAGTCACACACTGGGTTTGGGTTGGAGACCAAAATATATTTCTTAATTGCAGTAGGAAAACCAAAATCACCAAATTGGCTCTGCTGATTGGCAGGAGTGCTTGGATTGCAAGACTGGTTAAATATGATTACAGATATTTTTGACAGGTAAAGCAGTTTATGTACATATATACAAACTCTGTCTGAAGTTAGTTCAGATTAAAAGATGTTGGCACTCAAGCAGGATTGTGGCCTCATGCCTATCACCATGTGTGGTGCTTTTCCCTGCTTCCAGGATTCTGCAGTAGGGGTAGATAATGACTGTGAACAATTTTAGTTAATCAGGGATGCTTATAACTGGGACAAAGGATGAGGTGTTTTCAGGGTGTGTATCCTGAGAATGAATATAAAATATAACATATGCACCACTCAAAATGTATTTAAACCCAACAAGAATGTAATATATTTTGGATCTTATCACTCTTTAAGCCAGCCCTACATGAATCAAAATGCAGCCTGTTCAGCAGTGACCAGCAAAATTTTCTACCGATCAACTTTAATACAACCACCCTATCAGATAAATGCTGTTCGATCAGTGCAGACAGCTATAGCTGGCAGCGCTGATCAGTGTTTTAGAAAACAATGGCTCAATGCAAGGATTCCCCCATCCAACTTGAATGTGAGGATTGGTGTGTGTGGGGGGGGGGATCAGGTCAGTTTTTTTTAATTCAACCTGCTGTTTCTTTTGTTCAAACGGAATCGTCTATGAGTTGCTTTATACAGTATGTGGTGGTTGAATGAACTTTACTTTCTTTCTTTTTTTTCCCTTGATGATCCTGCCAATAACACAGTTCCTGTCAAAGGGTGACAATGCACTGAACTAGAGTTGTCACCCTAGAATAGAACTACAGAAAACGCCCCACTCAGTCTTCAAAGAATGAGTGAAGGTGTCTTGTACTCCTACCACACGTCCTGAAACCTCCAATATAAACATTGTTTGAGAAAACACCACAGAGCGCACATGACACAGGACAGCACTGGATTTCTGGCAAGTTTAATGGGTATTTGTTGCACTCATTGAACAAATTTACCAAAATGTTTTCAATTGGGCAGGACAGTGGCTACGTGGTTAGCACTTCCACCTAGCAGCACTAAGGTCGTTGGCGTGATTCCCAACCACGGCACTACCTGCCTGGAGTTTGCGTGTTCTCTCTGTGCCTGCGTGGGTTTCCTCTGTGTACTCCAGTTTCCTCCCACACTCCAAAGACATTCTGGTAGGTTAATTGGCTCTGTCTAAATCGACCCTGGTATGTGTATGTGTGATTGTGAGTTAGGGACCTTAGATTGTAAGCTCCTTGAGGGCAGGCACTGATGTGAATGTACAATAGTATATGTGTAAAGTGCTGCGTAAATTGACAGCGCTATATAAGTACCTGTAATAAATAAATAATTGTATATTTAAAAGACCCACAGAGAGCGAAAAACAGAAGTTCACCGGTGGGTTTTACATACATTTTAACTTTTTAGATAAGTTTAGTTGGTAACCAATAATTTCTTGGCCCAAACATCTCCATTGGTCGATTTTGGAGACCAGAAAACTTGAGGATTTGCAGACTAATTCAGACTGGTGTAGAGAATCAATTCTGGTCTTACAATTAAAGTCAACAGTCAGGCACGATGTGTCCCTTATGTCTATTCAAATGTCAAATGTTCGTGTTTGGCTTAAGTACAGCTTTAGGAAAAGCCCTATAAAGAATTCCCATTTCTCCATATTAATCCTGTATCCATAGTCGGTTGTGTAAACGGCAGGTTCTAGCACCAACTAGAAAGATAAGGATCATTTAGCATTGTGGTGCCATAACCCATCCTTGTGTGGGCTGACTCAGCATGAACTGGGGCCTATATTCCTAATCTCTATAGAGCTCAGTAGAATTGAGGTCACGGGGTGCAAACTACTGCTATGAACAAGCCCTCTGAGACCATTTAAAGCTTAAGAGGTACTGACCTTGCAATGTTGAACAATGTAAGCTATACCATTACTGACCCTGCATACAAGTTGTGTAATATCCTAGAAAGTTATCTAAAAGAACCATAGATTACACTATTTTTTAGAATGTTAAACATTTTACAGTGGTTAGTTTTATACAATTTTATTGGATTCCATGCTGCTTCACTGTATCCATTCTTTGAATAGCAGAGGTAACACTGTATCAGCATAAACTGCACCATTCTCGCTGACTGACTTTAATGGTTAATGTTCCATAACCTGAAGACCTGTTGGGAGTAGTAGACATTACTGCAGTGGTGGCTAGCTCTCCCCGTTCTGCTTCCTCTTTTTCATTATGTTGAAGACTGAACTTTGTTTCAGACTAATAGTCCATGACAGTATGCCGAGGAAATGAGACTTTACTGAGATATAGGATATATAAAAATTGTGACAAATTGCACTGACAAGGTAGAATGGAAGATATAGAAATGAAATCTTTGAGCCTGACCTGCCAATATTGATAGTGTTGTTTTATATTATGTATCAGAAAACTAATGGAATATTGAAAGAGTAATTACATGTTTTATTGTTCTATGCTTTGTAATGACTTGCTTTATTTCACAGTGAATAGTAAAGCAAAGTAATATTGCAAACTGCATAAAAAGCCTTGTTGAAATAAAAAATAAAAAAGAATCTGGTGTGTTTATTGTGTAAGTTAATTCTAAAGTGCCCCTGTCTCTTTTCTTAATCTTGTAAACTGACTATAGTAATACAATGCTAGCAAGCTAGAGATTGTTACTTGAGTACTCTGGAAACTTTGAATACTGGCATGCTCCGATATGCAAATTATGACACTTCTCTGACAAGTCGAAGGCTGATTGGTGTATCCTACCTCCTTCAGCTTCTGTTTGGCCTGTCTTTATAATGAATAGCCAACATGTAACAATACTAGGAACGCCACACTCCACAATAGTCAGCATTCAATGAACTTTATAATTAATGTATAACCCAGCCAGGTTCTTCTATGATCACACATTTAACAATGACTAAATATGGCCTTTACTTCTGATATACATTATATTACTAAAAGTATTGGGATGCCTGCCTTTACACGCACATGAACTTTAATGGCATCCTAGTCTTAGTCCGTAGGGTTCAATATTGAGATGTCCCACCCTTTGCAGCTATAACAGCTTCAACTCTTCTGGGAAGGCTGTCCACAAGGTTTATGCCGCGTACACACGAGCGGACTTTACGGCAGACTTTGCCCGGCGGACAGGATTTCGTCGGACAATTCGATCGTGTGTGGGCTCCAGCGGACTTTGTTTTCTCAAAAGTTGGACAGACTTAGATTTGAAACATGTTTCAAATCTATCCGACGAACTCGAGTCCGGTCGAAAAGTCCGCTCATCTTTATGCTAGTTCGACGGACAAAAAGCCACGCTAGGGCAGCTATTGGCTACTGGCTATGAACTTCCTTATTTTAGTCCGGTCGTACGTCATCACGTACGCATTCGACGGACTTTGGTTGATTGTGTGTAGGCAAGTCCGTTCATTCAGAAAGTCCATCGTAAAGTCCGTCGAAAAGTCCTCCGGGCAAAGTCTGCCGTAAAGTCTGCTCGTGTGAACGCGGCATTAGGAGTGTGTCAATGGGAATGTTTGACCATTGTTCCAGAAGTGCATTTGTGAGGTCAGGCAATGATATGGATGAGCAGGCCTGGCTCACAGTCTCCACTCTAATTCATCCCAAAGGTGTTCTATCCGATTGAGGTCAGGTTTCTGTGCAGGCCAGTCAAGTTCCTCCACCCCAAACTTGCTCATCCATGTCTTTATGGACTTTGTGCACTGGTCCAAATCATTTGGTGGAGGGGGGAATTAGGGGTGTGGGGTTGTTTTTCAGGGGTTGGCTTGGCCCCTTGTTCCAGTAAAGGAACTCTAAACACGTCAGCATACCAAGACATTTTGGAAAATTTCATGCTCACAACTTTGTGGGAACAGTTCCTGTTCCAACATGACTGCGCACCAGCGCACAAAGCAACGTCTGATCTGATGTCAACATACAATTTGGGATTTTATTTTAAGTTCACTTTCAATGATAACGGTAAACAGGACAAATAGAGACTGTGTTTTCTCAAATGGGGCACAGAAAGCAAAAAAAACTTGACAAGAGTTCTAATCTTTTTTCACTCCAAAACAAGAGAAAAAAGTTTTGCCTTTAGTGAAACTAAAGGCCTCATGCTCTAATCACGTGCTTAAAAAAAAAAACCCTATTGAAATCCATACGTCCGGCACCCTGCATGTAGTTTAGGGGGAGGGCGCTTTAATTAGGGGAGCGGTGCAAAGAGCACTGTACTTAGCATAAATCATCAGTGCTTTGGGAAGATATCTATTTTATTAGGGTACTCTAAGCTTCTTGAAAGACCTCGCCAATCCAAGAAGACACATGTAGGGTATCTGTGTAAAAGGAGGCATGCTGTAGCATTGCTCCTGTTTGTTGTGGGGATACTAATCCATATTTCTGGTATAATGGACTGATAGCCTTTGGTGAGAGGCCATTCATATTTTTTTTTTTAATTGTGTTAAAAGAATAAAGAAAAGGACACTGGTTTGAGTTAAATGCCAGTGAAGTAGATCATTTTATTATCTTTATTATTGACTAAAAGAATTACACGATTTTTAAAATGGACATTTAAAGCAGTTGTTAGTGGAAATTGTATTTTACAAGTACTATTATTAGGTTTTCATTTGGTAACTACATTACAGTAAATGAGTTATGCACATTGTAAGGCAGATTAATGCAGTTGTATAATCATTTAAATATAAATGCATTTTTAAATTCAGCTAGTGTAAGTACCTGAATTTGTCTCAAACTCAGTGCACTGTAATTACTAACTATATAGTAACACTCAAATACTGGAGAAAAGCAGGATGCTAAGCCAACCAGGCTCTACTCCAGTGCACAAGTGCTTAAAGTGGAAATGCTGATAGGAGGTGAGAATATAGTCTCATCATTATGTTGCTGCTCCTTCATTGTCCAATCAGCAGGCTGATGGACTATTCACGTTGAATTTGTGCTGCTGATGCAATTGAGTCAATAGGGTTGGTTTAAAGGCAAATAGGCTATTCACGTTGCAAAAAAAAATAAAAAATCCCCTTTGCAAAGGAATTTGCCCTAGAGCTTAGTGAGCGTGGTAAAGATCACTTTGCGAAGAATAACCTATTATGTGCATGTGCAAGATAATAAAAACAGCATTTTGCTTGCACAAGATTGGATGATGGAAGTCAGCAGAGCTTATTTACTCAAGCTCTGGGGCAAATGCCATTGAAAAATGCAACTTCTGTCTTGAAGAGGTGACTGTATCTGAAACTAGTTGCATAAAATTGCATATCCTTTTGTTGATTAAGTGGTTCCACTATATCTGTTTCAGCTGTGGATTTACCTGTTTCTCCATGTCATGGACAGGGGCCTGCGTCTATGGGGAAAAAGGATTGTCCAGTTGATAGCAAGAGTGTACCTGAAGGCAACAGGGGGGTACTATCCCACCAATAATACACTTCCTGTCCTAAAGTGACAACACACACTCACTACCTTCATCTATGAAGGTGTACAGTAGTTGTCACACTAGGGTATGAAGTGTGTTAAGACTGCAAACTACATTCCCCTTTCCTTATCTCCATAACACAGAAAGGTGTTCTATAATCTATAGGGAGACCTGAAAACAATGCTAACTGATAACAGTCAGCAGAGGCACAGAGCATAGAAAGTTGTCAACTCATCAGATTTCTCTCCAGCACTTCCCTTGCTGCAAACTATCACTCTTCCAGACATGGGTAGCTCTGACGCTGCTTCAACCATAGTCCATTTAGTCCTCCTGGAATGTTCTCTCCTGCTGTCCTCTCTCCTGCTCTCTAATTCCGGGATCTCTTCACTCCTCCCGGATGCACCCGAGCCCCAGCCCAGGGTCACCCCCCCAGACTGGGGAGCTCCCTGTGGGCCCTCCACACCCTCTCACTCCAGCTCTTCCACCCAACAACTCCTCCTCAGCTGGGCTGACCACAGATATTTAAGAAGGCCTGTCCCCTGCCAGTCCAAGTTGGGGATTGGTCAAGGCTCCCTAGATACCTCACACAGCTCCAACTCTCCTTTCCTTCTCTCCTTCCAGGACCTTCTAGAAGGGGGAGGTGATGCCACCTGTCAGTCACCCAACTCTCCCTGAGCCAATCCCAGCCCAGAATAAAAACAAACAGGCCTAGCCACCAGATAGGCTTGCCTAAATGTTCCTACCCTGTCAAAAAATCCTCACTTCTAGCACTCAATAACTAGAGGGTGCTACATATATACCATGCAAAGTGTATCTAAACTAATATATACATAGATATATATAGATATCTATATATATATCTATATATACATATCGGCCAAAAAAAGATTTAACTGACTCTGAAAATTCAAAAAGTCTTTCAGAGGGATGCCGCACCTCTGAAATGGCTAAGATATTGGGGCGTGATCATGGAATCATCAACCGTTTTGTTGCAAATAGTCAACAGGGTCACAAGAAATGTGTTGAGAAAAAAAAGATGCAAATTAACTGCCAAAGATTTAATAGAACCAAAAGTAAAGTGTTTAGTGCTCAGAGACAGGTCCAGGTAAGGGAGGCTGAAACCCGATCACCCCTGAACAAGGCACATGAGTTGAAATAACAAGACTGGGCCAAGAAATATCTGAAGACAGGTTTTTCAAAAGTTTTATGGACTGACGAGGTGAGAGTAATGCCGCGTACACACGGTCGGACTTTTCGTCTACAAAAGTCCGACAGCCTGTCCGACAGACTTCCTGCGGACTTTCGGCGGACTTGCAGCAGACTTTCTAACGAACGGACTTGCCTACACACGACCACACAAAAGTCCGACGGATTCGTACGTGATGACGTACACCGGACTAAAATAAGGAAGTTCATAGCCAGTAGCCAATAGCTGCCCTAGCATGGGTTTTTGTCCGTCGGACTAGCACACAGACGAGCGGATTTCGGGGTCCGTCGTAGTTACGACGTAAAGATTTGAAGCATGTTTCAAATCTAAAGTCCGTCGGATTTGAGGCTGAAAAAGTCTGCTGAAAGTCCGGAGAAGCCCACACACGATCGGATTACCAGCCAGCTTTAGTCCGTCGGCGTCCGTTGGACTTTTGTAGACGAAAAGTCCGACCGTGTGTACGCGGCATAACTCTTGATGGATCAGATGGATGGGCCTGTGGTTGAATCAGTAACGGGCACAGAGCTCCACTTCGAATCAGACACCAGCAAGGTGGAGGTAGGGTACTGCTATGGGCAGGTATTATTAAAGAAGAGCTAGTTGGACCTTTTATGGTTGAAGATGGACTCAAAATCAACTCCCAAACTTCTAGATTTTAGAAGACACTTTCTTCAAGCAGTGCTACAGGAACAAGTCTGCATCTTTCAAAAGACAATGATTTGTATGCAGGACAATGCTCCATCACGTGCATAAAAGTACTCCATTGCATGGCTAGCCAGTAAAGGCCTTAAAGATGAAAGAATAATAATATAGCCCCCTTCCTGACCTGAACTAAACCCTTTTAAGAACTTGTGGGCCCTTCTTAAATGGAAATTTTACATTGAAGGAAAACAGTATACTTCTCTGAACAGTGTCTGGAAGGCTGAGGTTGCTGCTGCACAAAAAGTTGATTGTCAACAGATCAAGAAACTGACAGACTCCATGAATGGAAGATGGTATCTCGAGTCGGCAGTGTGTGCTCCCTCTTGTTCCTTTGATATCAGCAGAGTTTGATCGGCCCCAGCAGCAAGGTTTTTCCCTTAGTCACAGGATCTCCGTGTCTGACTTCCGCCAGGCTGTGACGTCACTTCCGGGCTCCGGACGCAGTCTGAGCGGCCATTGGACACCGGCCCCTACAGTTCCCGTGGCTACAGATGCGGCCCCCTTTCCACCGGACCCCTGGCCCTACGGTTCTGGTCAGGCACCTTGCCAGAGGCGCTCCTGCACTCTCTGCTCCACAGCTCTGTGTATTCTTTCTTGAGCCCCTGTGACATCCATGTGGCTCCGGCCTCCAGGTATTGTCAGCTCCTTATCCAAGTCTCTGCATGACCATCTATAGACTGCTGTAAACCTTGGTGATTACCTTCACTTGTTATAAAATAAAGATCTTTGCTTCATACCTGAGGAGTTTGTATATGTCTGTTGCTTAGTGCTGTCTTCTCCCTTGATTGTTTATTGTCATCTCATTGGTCTATGAGTTTTGGACAGCGGCAGCCACAACTCCATTCATTTTTTTGGTTGTTTGCTTGGAATTTTTTCTATGCGCCTGGGCATTTGTTTTTTTAGTCCATGAATGGAAGGCTTATAACTGTTAATGAAAAGAAGGGTGGCTATGTTGGTCACTGATTTTTTTTTTTTGAAATGTCAGAAATGTTTATTTGTAAATTTTGAGTTGTTTGTTTATTATTCTCACTTTAACAGATGAAAATAAATAAGTGAGATGGGAAAATTTTCTTTATTCATTTAGTTGCATAATAATTCTGCACACTACTAGTTGCCCAATGATTGTGCACTTATAGATATTCTCCTGAGAAAGCCAAAACCTCACTTTTACTTACTTGAATATTCAGTTTTGAGGTTTATTTACATTTTGGATTGACCAAGAGCACTGTAGTTGTTTAATAATGAAAATAAGCCTAAAAAATACAACTTGCCTAATAATTGTGCACACAGTGGGGGTTATTTACGCAAGGCAAATCCACTTTGCACTACAAGTGCAAACTACAAGTGCAAAGTGCACTTGAAATTGCACTGAAAGTGCACTTGGAAGGGCAGTTGCTGTAGATCCAAGGGGTAGATCTGAAATGAGGGGAAGCTCTGCTGATTTTATCATCCAATCATGTGCAAGCTAAAATGCTGTTTTTTATTTTCCTTGCATGTCCCTCTCGGATCTACAGCAACTGCACTTCCAAGTGCACTTTCAGTGCAATTTCAAGTGCACTTTGCACTTATAGTTTGCACTTGTAGTGCAAAGTGGATTTGCCTTTCGTAAATAACCCCCAGTGCTGACGACACACAAATCTATTTCTCCACCCCTTAACTCACCCCATCAGTCTCCTCATGCATCACTAACTTCGTAACCGACATTTCTCCTATGGCTGTCACACCACTTCCTCAAACTCAACTTGTCCAAAACCGAGCTTATAATATTTCCTCCCCCATGTGCCTCTTCCCCTTACTTGTCTGTCAAGAGCAATGGCACAACCATCCACCCATCCCCATATGTCAGGGTGCTAGGTGTTATCCTGGATTCTGATCTCTCCTTTTGGCCCCACATCCAATCACTTTCCAAAGCTTGCCGCCTCAACACCCACAACATCTCTAAACTACATCCCTTTCTAACCAATGAAACCACAAAGCTCCTGATTCACTCCCTGGTTATCTCTCGCCTCAACTACTGCAACTCCCTCCTCATTGGCTTACCTTTAAATAGACTATCCCCCCTTCAGTCCACCTTACAAGCCACTCAGTGTCTGCTACCCCTCTCTGCCAATCACTCCATTGGCTGGCACTCGCCCAATGAATTAAATTCAAAATATTAACAATAAGTTACAAAGCCATCCACAACTCTGCCCCCAGCTACATCACTAGCCTAGTCTCAAAATACCAAGCTAATCGCCCTCTCCGTTCCTCCCAAGACCTCCTGCTCTCTAGCTCCCTCATCACCTCCTCCCATATCCGCCTCCAGGACTTCTCCCAAGCCTCTCCCATCCTCTGGAATTCCCTACCCCAATCTGTCAGACTGTCTCCAAATGTATCCACTTTTAGGCGATCACTGAAAACTTTCCTCTTCGGAGAAGCCTATCCTGCCTCCATCTAACAACTGTACTATTTTCTCCATTAGCTCATCCCCCACAGCTATTACCCTTTTGTATAACTTGACCCTCCCACCTAGATTGTAAGCTCTAACGAGCAGGGCTTTCTGATTCCTCCTGTATTGAATTGTATTGTACTTGTACTGTCTGCCATAATGTTGTAAAGTGCTGCGTAAACTGTTGGCGCTATATAAATCCTGTATAATAATAATAATACAAAAATTATATATATATATATATATATATATATATATATATATATATATATATATTTATTATTAACTATATTAATAAATTTAATAAACTCTTTTTGGTAACCAGCAGACTCAGGGGTCAGTTGCTGTATGACCATCATGTCATTATATCTATTGCACCCACATGTATTAATTTAGGAAGTACATAGTCAGGAAAGGATTAAATATTTTACTCTGTTTTGCTTTTGTCATATGGCAACTAGCCCCTGAGTCTGCTGGTTACCAAAGAGTTAATTAATTCCTCTGACATGAAGTCAAGTTATTTAAGAGCCAGCACTGTGTTGCCCTATGGACTTGATGAACAGTCTATCTCCTGTGTTCAGAATGCTACAGACCAGCTGCTCTCCTCTGGCACTTGAAGCAAGTGGAGATCACTGAAGTAGCTGTGTCCACTACAATGATTTCCAACTTCCAGGGGCATCAGCTAAGCATGGTACTGTATATACATAGTTACATTGGTCCAAGCAGGACCAATGTAACTATGTATGAAATATATATATATCTGGATTTCTTTTGCCGTGTACACACAAGCGGACTTGCCAACGGGCTAAACTCCGTCGGCATTTCCGACGGAAAGATTTAGAACATGTGCTATGTCTGAATCAGTCGCAGATGCTGACAGAAAAAGTCTGATGGGGCATACACACAGTCAGAATGTCCGACCAAAAGCTCCCATCGGACTTTTTCTGTCGGGAAGTCTGGCCGCATGTACGCAACATTTAACAACCCGAAAGCGGGCAAAGAAGAGAAGTTCACTGTTAGGGTTTTTAATGCATAAATAATAAAACATGGCTATTGGAAAGAGTGCTGTGAAAGCCTACTTTCATGTTCTATCTTCTGCAAATAGCTTAGAGTGTGCATTGGGATGCAGTGTTAGAGCCTATAAACAAACTAATTGACAAACCATGTTTGCAGCTTTCTAGGTTAAGTCCTATAACCTTCACCTTGAAGTTTCAAAGAAATCTGACTTATCTGTTAAAGATATTAGAAGCCAGATAAAAAAGGTTACTGTATATGCTGAAACAACATCTACTCTAATACAGACTGCCAAAAGGTACAATTAGTTTTTTCTCCTGAAGGACTTGATAGGGAAGGGATTTCCAGTTGGATTAAAATCTTTAAAGCAGTTTTTGTTGTCTTTTTTTGTTATTATTAAATAAAAAAAAAACTAAAAGGGAGGTGCAAGGTTTTACAATGACATTACACGGAAAATTCTTTTGTTTTTTCATATTTTCTTCCAGACATCAAGCTTTCACTTTGACTTGTGTGGGAGCTGCATGACTAACTTACACACTGTAACTTATTTATAAATAAAATAAAAGAATATATATATATATATATATATATATATATATATATATATATATATATATATATACATATATATATATATATATATATATATATATACACTGTATTAAAAAAATATATTATATATATATATATATATATACACATTAGGGATGAGCTTCGTGTTCGAGTCGAACCCATGTTCGACTCGAACATTGGCTGTTCGGTCGTTCGCCGAATTCCGAACGTTATGGGCCGTTCGCTCCAAATTCGTGTGGCGCGTCATGGCCCATAATTCACTGCGGCATCGCAGTGCATTGCTGGCTGATGATTGGCCAAGCATGCACTATGACCCGCATGCTTGGCCAATCACAGCGCCGTCGGTAGAGAGAGCTGTAATTGGCCAAAGCCAGGGTGGCTTTGGCCAATTATGGCTCAGGGGGTTTAGAACACGCCCCACACTATATAAGGCCGCCTGCACGGCGGCCCTGTGTAGTGTGTGTTCCGGCGTTGAAAGAGAGATAGAGAGAGAGACAGTGTCATTTCATTTGAGTTAGATAGATTAGGCAGGACAATCAGTGAGTTAGCTGCACTTACAGTGTATTGTGTATATATATATGCATCCCAGGTGTTGCATATATATATATACACTGTATTCAGTTTAGCTAGATCCGTTCCTGTTATCTTCTTACTTACCTCTTACTGACAGGCAGGCTTGTCTTGTTACAGTATTTACAGCTACCTGAAGAAAATTGCTGGTGTTCTTTTGATCCTATTAGTACCACAGTCAGGCAGCTAAACTATTTACAGTTAGTGCAGTGCGTCCTGCTCACAGTGTTCAGCTAAAACTACAAGTTAGTGCAGTGCGTCCTGCTCACAGTGTTCAGCTAAACCTACAAGTTAGTGTAGTGAGAACTCTGCACAGTGTTCATCTAAAGCTACAAGTTAGTGCAGTGCGTCCGCCTCACAGTGTTCAGCTAAAACTACAAGTTAGTGTAGTGCGTCCTGCTCACAGTGTTCAGCTAAAACTACAAGTTAGTGTGGTGTGTCCTCCTCACAGTTTTCAGCTAAAGCTACAAGTTAGTGCAGTGCGTCCTGCTCACAGTGTTCAGCTAAAACTACAAGTTAGTGTAGTGAGAACTCTGCACAGTGTTCATCTAAAGCTACAAGTTAGTGCAGTGCGTCCTCCTCACAGTGTTCAGCTAAACCTACAAGTTATTTTTTTGTGAGCTCTGCACAGTGTTCATCTAAAGCTACAAGTTAGTGCAGTGCGTCCTGCTCACAGTGTTCAGCTAAAACTACAAGTTAGTGTAGTGCGTCCTGCTCACAGTGTTCAGCTAAAACTACAAGTTAGTGTGGTGTGTCCTCACAGTTTTCAGCTAAAGCTACAAGTTAGTGCAGTGCGTCCTGCTCACAGTGTTCAGCTAAAACTACAAGTTAGTGTAGTGAGAACTCTGCACAGTGTTCATCTAAAGCTACAAGTTAGTGCAGTGCGTCCTCCTCACAGTGTTCAGCTAAACCTACAAGTTATTTTTTTGCGAGCTCTGCACAGTGTTCATCTAAAGCTACAAGTTAGTGCAGTGCGTCCTGCTCACAGTGTTCAGCTAAAACTACAAGTTCAAAAAAAATAAGAGGGTAAAGACGCAGTCGCAGTTGCTGCTAGGACCTTACTAGTACTGAGATATCCATAGTCTGGTTAATTCTATCCTTATCCATTAGAGGCTGTTTGTCATCCCCTGTATCCCCTGTATGGGGGGACTTTTGCTGGGTCCTGTATACCCACGGAAACTGCCTGACTGGGTGACCTTGTCCTTATTTTCACTTCATTTGTATGATGTACTTGATAATCGTTGTAAACAATGCTGCTGTAATGATTCAATGTATTTAAAGGTATATGCTAAAACCATGTTACATCATGTTTTAGATATGCTTCTCCTGAGGAAGCGGTGTTTAACCGCGAAACCGGTCGAGATTTAAAGCTCTACACACACTTCTCATCCAAACCTTGCGGAATCCACTGTTTGATTGTGTGGTATCTCCCTTTTATGATGATGTTGTTTGTAATTACACATTGTATTTGTAACTGTAATTTTATTATTGTTTTTGATTAAAAATTGAAATTTTATAAAGTTTTTAATTTATCTTTATATCAATCACTATACACCAATAATCGAGTACCTGAATATTCCCACTTCCTTGTCCTTTTCTGGGGGGGTCAAGACGGGAGTCGACAGTAGCAGCAACTACGACTGCGTCTTTACCCTCTTATTTTCTTTGATTATGATCCTTTGGGATGATGGTACTTATATCCACTATTAACTATATTGTAACTTAGGCCGCAATAGTTTTTCCTAAACTACAAGTTAGTGTGGTGCGTCCTCCTCACAGTGTTCAGCTAAACCTACAAGTTATTTTTTTGCGAGGTCTGCACAGTGTTCAGCTAAAGCTACCTGTAGAAGGTTGGTGGTGTTTTCATACTACAGGCAGGCAGTTGATTTTGCTAGCTGCAGTATCAGTACATATATATATATATATATATATATATATATATATATATATATATATCCCAGCTTAGTGCAGCTACAGGCCATTAGTATGTCTGGAAGGCCAAGAAAGAGAGGCAGACAGTCACAAGCCAATAAGAGAGGGCAAGCAGGCTCTGTGTCTAGTGCTGGTCGTGGAGACGGTGCATCCTCATCAGCACGTGGCCGTGGGACACGCTTGGCCTTTTTTTCGGCAACTGGCCGCGTTGAGCCGCAACATGCGGAAGACTTGGTCAAGTGGATGACCAAGCCGTCCTCATCCTCCTCATCCTCTCTCACCCATGCTCAGGGTACTTTGTCTGGCAAAGCAGCGGCCTCTTCCCTCGGCTCAATGTCATCTGTGACTCCTTCCCTAGCCCCACCATGTCCTCCCGAGGAGTTTCTCGAACTGTTTGACCACAGTGTTGGGTACATGCTCCAGGAGGATGCCCAGCGTTTGGAAGGCTCTGATGACGATACTGAGCTCGATGAAGGCAGTAACATGAGCACGGACAGAGGGGGTGCCCAAGAAGGACAGCAATCTGGCACTCATGCTCCCCCTGCTGCAGCATACTGCCAGGTTTGCTCCAGTGATGAGGAGGGAGGGGATGATGAGGTCACTGACTCAACGTGGGTGCCCGATAGGAGAGAGGAGGAGGAGGAGGAGGCGGCACATCACCAACGAGGCAGGATGCCCTCCAGGGGCCAGCCTAAGGGCAGCACATTGACTGCATCACACCCCAAAGCTCCACATGTGCAGGGCGCTGCAGTCTCTGCGCGTTATTCAAAAAGTTCTTTGGTGTGGGCCTTTTTTGAGACGAGTGCATCAGATTGCACCGCTGCTATTTGCAACATATGTCTCAAGCGTATCTCGCGTGGCCAAAACATCTCCCGCTTGGGTACCACATGCTTGACCAGACATATGTTGACCTGCCATGCAGTTCGTTGGCAAGCGTATCTAAAAGACCCACACCAAAGAACAAAGAGGACCTCTCCTTGCTCCTCATCAGCTGAGATCTCCAACCCCACTATACCTTCAGTCCTCTCTGAGACCTGCACTGAGAGGAATGAAGGTGTAGACTTAGGTGTGTCACAGCCAAGTACTTGTGGTCAATCTGCTTTCGGTACACCGACGTCAGATTGTACCAGGCAAATTTCCCTGCCCCAGCTGCTGCACCGCCGAAAGAAGTTCGCTCCCAGCCATCCACATGCCCAGCGGTTGAATGCTAGCTTGGCAAAATTGCTAGCACTTCAACTGCTGCCTTTTCAGTTGGTAGACTCTGCCCCCTTCCGTGAGTTTGTGGAATGTGCGGTTCCTCAGTGGCAGGTACCCAAACGCCACTTTTTCTCATGGAAGGTGATTCTGGCTCTCTACCGGCATGTGGAAGACAATGTCCATGCCTCGCTGGACAGGGCGGTCAGCGGTAAGGTGCATATTACCACTGACTCATGGTCCAGCAGGCATGGACAGGGATGTTACCTAAGTTTCACTGCACATTGGGTGACTCTGCCGGCAGCTGGGAAGGATGCAGGACAAGGTGCAGTAGTGTTGGAGGTTGTTCCGCCACCACGCCTCCAAAATGCCACTACTAATGATTGTGACACACCTCTCTCCTCCACCTCCTCCTCTTCTTCTTCCTCCATGGCCTTTTCTTGTGCTTTGTCCTTGGAACCAGCGGTGCTCCATAGCCGTTCAAGGGGCTACGCAAGTACGCAGGCCAAAAGATGCCATGCGGTGCTTGAGCTGGTGTGCTTGGGGGACAGGAGCCACACTGGGGCAGAGGTTCTGTCAGCTCTGCAGGGGCAGGTTCAGAGGTGGTTGACGCCACGCCAACTTAAGGCAGGAATGGTGGTTTGCGACAATGGCACCAACCTCTTCTCTGCCCTCCGACAGGGACAAATGACCCATGTGCCCTGTTTGGCTCACATCCTTAACTTGGTGGTGTAGCGGTTCTTGGGCAGGTACCCGGGCTTACAGGATGTCCTGAGGCAGGCCAGGAAAGTCTGTGTGCATTTCCGCCAGTCATATAATGCCAGTGCTCGGCTGGCGGACCTCCAAAAGGAGTTTAACCTGCCCAAGAACCGCCTAATCTGTGACATGCCCACCAGGTGGAACTCAACGTTGGCCATGCTGCAGTGGCTGCACACGCAGCAGAGGGCCATCAATGAGTACCTGTGTGACTATGGCACCAGGACAGGGTCAGGGGAGCTTGTTTTTTTTCCCCACGCCAGTGGGCCATGATCAGGGATGCATGCACTGTCCTGTCACCATTTGAGGAGGCCACGAGGATGGTGAGCAGTGACAGTGCATGCATCAGTGACACTGTCCCCCTTGTCCACCTGTTGGAGCACACGCTGCGTGGAATAATGGACAGGGCACTTGAGGCAAAACAGAGGCAGGAAGAGGAGGACTTCCTTAGCTCTCAAGGCCCCCTTTATCCAGACAGTGTTCCTGCGTGCCCGCCGATCACACAGGAAGAGGACGAGGAGGAGGAGGAGGAGGAAGATTGTGTCAGTATGGAGGTGGAGCCTGGCACTCAGCATCAGCAGCAGTCTTTAAGGGATCAGCCCCAAGAAACACATGGACTTGTACGTGGCTGGGAGGAGGTGGCTGCGGACCATGTCATCCTTAGTGACCCAGAGGACTCCGGAGCAAATGCCTCAGCAAACCTACACTGCATGGCCTCCCTGATCCTGCAAAGCCTGCGTAAGGATCCTCGTATTCGTGTTATCAAGGAGAAGGACCAATACTGGCTGGCAACCCTCCTTGATCCACGTTACAAGGGTAAGGTTGCGGACCTTATCTTGCCATCGCAGAGGGAGCAGAGGATGAAACATCTTCGGGAGGCCTTGCAGAAAGGTCTGTGCAACGTGTTCCCAGAGACTGGGAGGTTACAAACTCCTGTTTCTGGACAACGTGTTGCTGAGGCTTCGGTCAGTCAAAGAAGGAGCGGTGGAGAAGGTGGCCGTCTGACCGATGCGTTCAGACAATTTTTTGGTCCGCAGCCCCAAGGTATGATCGGTTCCAGCAACCATCGCCAGCGTCTGTTTTACATGGTGCAGGAATACCTAGGGGCAAGATCTGACTTGGACACCTTTCCCACTGAAAATCCTCTGGGTTACTGGGTCTTGAGGATGGATCACTGGCCAGAGCTTGCACAGTATGCAATTGAGCTACTGGCCTGTCCTGCATCCAGCATTCTTTCGGAACACACATTCAGTGCTGCGGGAGGCTTTGTAACCGATCACAGGGTGCGTCTGTCCACCGACTCAGTCGATCGACTGACCTTCATAAAAATGAATCAGTCTTGGATCACCACCAGCTACCAAGCACCTGATGCTGATGTAACCGAATAATTTTTTTCAGATCCCTTCAAAGACTGCCTATGCTGATCCTGAGTGACTATCCCTGAGTAATTATCTTCTTCCTCCTCAATGATCACACTGATAGCTTGTAAGAACATTTTTGGTTCTGGGCGCCACCACCAGTGCCTAAGGCCCAATTTTTCAGCCCCTGTTTAACAGGAGCGTGTAATTACAATTTTTGATGCAATACTTTGCAGCAGGGCTCGTTTCTGCGTTCCAACTAGAGTATCTCTGAGGGGTTGCAGTGTTGTGGCACCAGCACCAGTGCTTAAGGCCCAATTTTTCAGCCCCTGTTTAACAGGGGCGTGTAATTACAATTTTTGATGCAATACTTTGCAGCAGGGCTCGTTTCTGCGTTCCAACTAGAGTATCTCTGAGGGGTTGCAGTGTTGTGGCACCAGCACCAGTGCCTAAGGCCCAATTTTTCAGCCCCTGTTTAACAGGGGCGTGTAATTACAATTTTTGATGCAATACTTTGCAGCAGGGCTCGTTTCTGCGTTCCAACTAGAGTATCTGTGAGGGGTTGCAGTGTTGTGGCACCAGCACCAGTGCCTAAGGCCCAATTTTTCAGCCCCTGTTTAACAGGGGCGTGTAATTACAATTTTTGATGCAATACTTTGCAGCAGGGCTCGTTCCTGTGTTCCAACTAGAGTGTCTGTGAGGACTTACAGTGTTGTGGCACCAGCACCACCACCAAAGGCCCAATTTTTCTGCCCTTGTTCAACAGGGGCATGTAATTACAATTCTTGATCTAATATTTCACAGCAGGGCCCATTTCTGCGCCCACCAAGAGCGAGTGAGGACTTACAGTGTTGTGGCACCAGCACCACCACCAGCACCAAAGGCCCAATTTTTCTGCCCCTGCTCAACAGGGGCATGTAATTACAATTCTTGATCTAATATTTCACAGCAGTGCCCTGTGAGGGCTTACAGTGTTGTGGCCACAACAACACCTAAGGCCCAAATTTCTGCTGAGTATATAGGGCAGGCCCCTACTTTCAAACATCTAACTTACAAACGACTCCTACTTGCAAACGGAAGGAGACAACAGGAAGTGAGATGAAATCTACCCCTAGGAAGGGAAATTCTCTCCTGTAAGAGTTAATATGGGAAAAACATTTCTCCTTTCTACTGATGCTTTCCAATCCTTGTTCCACAAAAAACCCCAAATTTTCAAAAAACATTTGTCATTGGGACAAAAAGTGAGGTGAAATCTTCTGAAGAGGAGGACAGACAGCAAAACAAATGTCACAGGCGTGATAACCCTTCCCTATGTTTTCCAAAAAGCTTAAAAAAGATTTTTTGGCTGGAGCTAAACACGTTAAAAATGTACCAGTTCAAAATTACAAACAGATTCTACTTAACAACAAACCTACAGTCCCTGTCTTGTTTGCACCGCCTGTATACTGCTGTTCAGAGTATGTAGGGCCTGGTGGCCCCACACCTTTCCTTATTTTAATTTGGGTGCGGGGTTCCCCTTAATATCCATACAAGACCCAAAGGCCCTGGTAATGGACTGGGGGGTACCCATGCCGTTTGTCTCACTGATTTTCATCCATATTGTCAGGACCCGACATTACATTAAACCCGCAAGCAGTTTTAAATGAGATTTTTTCCTTTAAAAATAACATTTTGTGCAGGGACTGTTCTAAACACGGGAAACACGCGCCACTTTACAGGCATACTATAGACACACCCCAGGTACGATAATTAAAGGAATATTTCACTTTTTTTTTTTACTTTAAGCATCATTAAAATCACGGCCGTTTTTAAAAGTTTTTTTTGCATTGATACATGTCCCCTGGGGCAGGACCCGGGTCCCCAAACCCTTTTTAGGACAATACCATGCAAATTAGCCTTTAAAATGAGCACTTTTGATTTCGAACGTTCGAGTCCCATAGACGTCAATGGGGTTCTAACGTTCGTGCGAATTTTCGGTCCGTTCGCAGGTTCTGGTGCGAACCAAACCGAGGGGTGTTCGGCTCATCCCTAATATACACATATATATATATATATATATATATATATATATATATACATATATATATATATATCAGTTAATTTGTAAATTTGTACACGTTTCCCTTCATGCCGGTGCCTCTCCCCAGTGATACTGATACACATATTTGACTCTTTGTCTCCATTCTTAGATTTGTATCCCAGATAGCAACTTGTGCTTTAGTACTTTAGTACTGTGGGGCCTCACTTCATCTTCCATGACTTCCAGGCTGGGTCCATAGGACGCCCTGTACCACAATTGGACCCAAGTTGAGGTACTGATTGCTAGGGAATGAACCAAGCATACTACTACTACTTCACTACTGGGGACCTCAGTCACCTATTCCCTGTCAACTCAGCTTCCCAACTGGCTGGCTGCTATAGTGCACCTAGATGCTGTACTGTAGTCTCTGACAAGGACAACATAATCCCGTGAGGGTTAATTTAACCACTTATTAGGACACTGATACTGCATCTTCTCTTTATACTGTCTTGTCCCTGATGTGCCCATGTTATGTGATACAGCATGCATGTACCCTTTTTTGAGTGTTTTGAAATAAACTCAGACCAGACAAAACTTGTGAACATCAAAACTTGTCTTTTATTGCAGTACATTTTCACATTACAACGCAGCTCTCCTTAGCATAGTTCCACATTCAGTAATCCTTTCAAACTTCTGGTGCCTCCTGGTATCCCCTCCCCCATAATAGCTCTTACCTTAATATGTAGAAAGTCCATAATCCATAATGTCCTTGTCCTGGGAACCCCGACTGGGTTCCCTTCAAAGGGAGAATGATTAGGCAAAGATCAATTACATAGCAGCATAATCTCCTCTCTACTGTAGTTCCCATACATGGAGCGAGCACCAGCCCCGAAGCTGCTCTTCCGTTGTATTTATCTGCCCCTGATAGGGGAAGGCGCCATGAACATCTTGGAAAGGGGCAACATAATGAACCCTTCCTACCAAATAGGCACCAGTTAAAGACACAGTATGGCAGACAATACCGAATAAAGCAACTGAAAAAACAAAAACACATAATACGATAAAACAGCTTTAGGCACAATATTTAATACACACACACTAAGGCTGGGTTTACACTATTGCGAATTGGATGCGGCTTTCCCCGCATCCAATTTGCATCTCGGAAGATTGTGACCGGCTCTCTATGGAGCTGGTTCACACATCTCTGGAGTAGCTCCGGTGCGAATTGCACAGGAGCCCTATGCATCTTCTGGTCCATTTCAGGTCCAAATTAAGCCAAAAGTTTGGGCTAAAATTGGAACCTGAAACGGTGAACAGGGACACACTGGAACCCTACTGTGAGCCTCTCTGTGCTTCAGTGTGAACCCAGTCTTAGGGTAAGTTTAGACATGCATCTAAATCTGTCTTGACTCTGAAGCCTGACCATGCTCCAGATGGCTACTGAAGAAGGTCAGGGAGTAATGCAATGCCTCCTCTCCAACTGTATTAACCCTATTTTTGCCAACAAACAGGCTGCAACTGTGTTCATTGCACTCGGTTGCAGGGCATTTGTGCAGCTTCCCCATTGACTTGAATGTGTAGAGCCCATTGTCAATCACTACAAGGCGGTTTAACTTTGCAGCAGGCACTAAGTGAAACATTACGGCAGCAGCATGTAAACGCTGTCAATTGCAGCTTAAGGGGGGGCTGTTGATGGGTGTCTAAAACGTGGCTCAACCACACATTTTTGACACCCTTCAATCACATGTAACAAGGCCTAAGCATGCTTCCAGCTTATTATTGTTCTTGATGCTCAAACTTACTATATAGGTAACTGTTTACAACTTAATGTTAAATGACCTAGTAAAATATTTGTCAGGGACTCCTGAAGTTAGATCTCCAATTTACAGTTCTGAGATCTTAACACGTGCCAAAGCAGTTATGAGGGAAAACACCCACAAGTGAGTAGAATCACTCATAATTAATAGGTAGGAGAGAACAGAACCAGGAATTATTGTAGAGAGTTCCAAATAGGAATGGATACATGGCCCAGCCTGAACATCGCCTATTCAGGTGTTTGCCAAACACCCAAATTTTCTGTGCACTCAGCGGGATGTTCACCTGCCGAGCACACAGGCAATAGGTTGTTAAGGAGCGGGGCTGGGAAGCTGCATCCTTGATAAATAATGAGACCCAAAGGACCTAGTATGCATGGGGGGAACCCCAAACCATTTAAAAAAAAATAAAAAAATTTTGCTGGCAATGACTTGCAACCATGAGTCAATTTAAATGTTATTTTTTTTCTTTAGAAATGTCAGTTTTGCTTCAGAAGGTTCCATACATGGTGCATATGCGCCACTAAGGGGACCCCCAGAATATATTTAAAGGAATTTTAAATGTTTATTGTTTCACTTTAAGCATCATTAAAATCACTGCTCCTGTAAAAACGATCTTTATTAAAAAAATATTTTTGTATTGATACATGTCCCCTAGGGGAGTAACCGGGCCCCCATACCCATTTTATGGGCAATAACTTACATAGGCCTTCAAAATTTGGACTTTTGATTTTTCATGCTTGGGACCCATAGACTTTAATAGAGTTTGCGGCTCGGGGACAAACATTTTCCCTGTTCGGGAGTTCCCTGAAGATACCAGGATGTGCCTTGGTCTATTAGACATCAACTATAATAACATAGTTTGAAAATAATATGAATAAGAAGAATGAACAATCAAGAACGATTGATGCTTTTAGTTCATAAAAAGTTTCATCTTATGTGAAAGGTCACCCAGTTTGACCTTTTTCCCAAACAGACAACCAATCCATCAAGATCAACAGTTGCCTGGATGTTAATGAACTCCTAATTAGAAATTAACAATCCATATTAATTTCACAGAATGATTTTTGAATACGGTAAAATAAGAATATGTGAAAGTTAACTAATCTTGTATGCTGGCAGCATTCAGACATATTTAAACATATGACCTTGACTATGCTAATTATAGAAGAACCCCCCAACCATCATCGAAATCTTTAGTGTAATAACAATCTTTTTACATTTTACACAGGCATTCTTTAATGATCCAGTTTGCTTGTTTATAATCCTCAAAAAGGAAGATAATGCTGTTGTTTTTTTTTTTTTTTAGTTTGTTGCGCTCTATGGACCTCATTAGCAAGGCTAGAAAAAGAAAAAAAAGGGGGCGATTTATTAATTCATTGTCTACATTAGTCCTGAACAACGCTTTGTAAGATCAATGAAAAAAAGCCAAACAGCTCCATAGATGACTACAGCTATGAATTTTGAATGAACCTCCGATAACCACAGTTTATTTACCTGGAACAGGTCCAGCTGCAGAATGTTGCATATTTATGTTAGTAGAACCCCATTGATTAGTAAAATAAGATTGTTTTATTAAATAAATTCCCTGATCGGTAGGGACCTGTTAGCTTTCTAACGAGAATGGAAATGTGATCACATGACTTTGCTTATTAGTGTTAATCTTGGCGGAATATTTATTTTTGATTGGACCTTTATGATTCATTATATCATGCTGGCTTGAAGCACATGAAGCACAAACAATGTTAATACTTTGCTCATTAGTGTGTCATCAGCTATTTTAAATTAATAATGGTATGCTCATTAGTAAACATATTGGATCAAATCTACACACTCAAAAACATAAATTAAAACATAAATGAAAACATATACTCAGAAAATATCAGATCTTCAAAACACTTCTTAGTTCTGATATTTTTTTTATTGGTTTAGTTAGTGGATTTGTCGTGTTAAAACATAAATCTTTAAAAACAAATTAAAAGAATGGATAAAATAACCATAATATAAAACATAATTATCTATCTATCTATCTATCTATCTATCTATCTATCTATCTATCTATCTATCTATCTATCTATCTATCTATCTATCTATCTATCTATCTATCTTATATTATCAAAAATATTGGGACACCTGCCTTTACACACACATTAATTTAATGGCATCCCAGTCTTAGTCCGTAGGGTTCAATATTGAGGTGGCCCACCCTTTGCATCTATAACAGCTTTAACTCTTCTGGGAAGGCTGTCCACAAGGTTTAGGAGTGTGTCTGAATGTTTGACCATTCTTCCAGAATTTGTGAGGTCAGTCACTAATGTGGATGAGAGGCCTGGCTCATAATCTCCACTTGAATTCATCCCAAATGGGGTTTTATCGGGTTGAGGTCTGGACTCTGTGCAGGCCAGTCAAGTTCCTCCACCCCAAACTCGCTCATCCATGTCTTTATGGACCTTGCTTTGTGCACTGGTGCCTAGTCATGTTGCAACAGGAAGGGGCCAGCCCCAAACTGTTCCCACAAGGTTGGGAGCATGAAATTGTCCAAAATGTCTTGGTATGCTGATCCCTTAAGAGTTCCCTTCACTGGAACTAAGGGGCCAAGCCCAACCCCTGAAAAACAAGCCCATATCATACCCCCCCCCCCCTCCACCAAATGATTTGAACCAGTGCACTATGCAAGGTCCATAAAGACAAGGATGAGCGAGTTTGGGGTGGAGGAACTTGACTGGCCTGTACAGAGTCCTGACCTCAACCCGATAGAACACCTTTTAGATGAATTAAAGCAGAGATTGCAAGCCAGTCTATCTATCTACCCACTTTTACACTGATCTTAGCCGTTTTCAGAGGAAACACTTCTCCTCTGTTCTGCCTCTGAGAACTGAAGTTCTTAGCTTCATAAACCGGCTGCAGATGAGATATTTTTCCTCCGAGAACTGCCACTGAGAAAAAATGTCTCAGTTTAATAAACGTACAATTCAGGCCTGACAGCCAGTGAGTTGGGATGACTGTACTCCCGCACATATATGGAAGTGATGTCATACCATGCTGGCCAATCAAAATGTCCCAAGAATGATACCTGTAAGAATGCAGGGAAAAGATGCTGGTGCTAGCAAGGGACCTCACTGGAGTCAGACTGTTGATGCTTAGTATTTTACCCTTTCCCATTATAACCCATGTGTGCTTTCTCTCTGCAACTGCTAGTTCATCAGGCCATCTACAATGTCTGTCTGTCTGTCTGTCTGTCTGTCTATCTATCTAGCACTTCAACTGTTGAATGGCCTTTTCCCTCCTGAGCAACTGTAGCTCATTCTACTCTATCAGGGAATGGGCAATGTTTTTGTACATATTTTCATTGGAAGTCTTATTAAATCTGGTATTGGGTTTTACCTGCTTTACTTAAAAATGTCTGTTAAATTTAGGCCTTTATAGCTTAAAGTTGTTCTAAAGGCTGAAGGTTTTTACCTTCATGCATTTTATGCATGAAGGTTATAAACCTTCAGTATGCAGCTCCCCCCTCAGCCTCCACTTATACTCACCTGAGCCTGATCCCAAGCACTGTGGATGAGAGCCAAGGCTCTCTGGGGTCTCTCCCTCCTCATTGGCTGAGACACAGCAGTGGAAGCCAACCACAGCCGGTGTGGAGGAAGCACACGATGGGGCTGCGCTCTGTTAGTGACACACAAAGGTGGCTTGGGAGCGAGCATATATGAGTACCTACAGGGAAAGCATCTTGCTATGGGGGCACTCAGTCGAGAAGGGGGGGGCGCCAAGAGCACCGGTGGAGGAGGATCAGGGCTGCTCCGTGCAAAATCAATGCACAGAGTAGGTAAGTTTAACATGTTTGTTATTTTCATAGACAGTTTTTTTACCTTTACAAACACTTTTAAACTTAGGAAATGTAAAAAGCTAAAATGAGCCAGAGAAGTAATTCAACCCCACCTCTCTCTATACAGTTACTTAGGAATTTTAAGTTACAGTGAGAGAGTCTGAAAGTAATGCTCTATATTAGGGCGTCTCCAAACTTTCTAAATGAAGGGCCAGTTTACTGTCCCTCAAACTTTAGGAGGACAGGACTGTGGACAGTGGGAGTAAAAGTGTTGGTTGTCAGTGGGAGTAAAAGAAAAGTTACATAACATCTGTGTTTAGTAGGAGGAGAAACAGTACCCCATCCCTGGTTTCAGTGGAAGAAATAGCTGTCCATTGTTAGTATCACTTGAAAGAATACTGCCCCATCATTGGTGTCAGTGGGAGGGATAGTCCCCCATTGTTAGTATCACTAGAAGGAATAGTGCCCCATTGTTAGTATTAGTGGGAGGAATAGTGTTCCATCATGTATATCAGTGATAGGAATTATGCCTTATTGTTAGTACCAGTAAAGGAAATGGTGCCCCAAAATTGATTTCAGTGGAATGGTGCCTCATTGTTGGTGTCAGTGGGAAACTTGTGCCTTGTATCAATGAGAGGAATAGTGCCTCAAGGGCTGGATAAAAGCAAGCAAAGGGCTGCATCTGGCCTGCGAACTACAGCATGGAGACAGTTGCTCTAAAGGATCAGTGTGAAGGGTATTTCCAGTGTTATCTTTTTATTTGTAAAATAAATGTTTTATATAAATAGTAAATTCACTAATTTAACATTGGCCCATTTTCTTTGTTCTCCATCTTCTGACTCACAGCTCCTATAAGTTCAATGTTCCTAACGCTAATCATTTTAGGGAAATAAACACATTACATTTTCCTCTACTCTGTCCCCTCTTTTTTTTGTATATAAGGATTAATAAAATCATAAAAATTCTGTCATGCTCACTAGAATAAAAAAAATATGCAAAAAGCATCCAGATAATTTAGGGATTATAATGCTGCTTTTGCATGCATTAAGTGCAAACAAGTTCTTGTATTCACACTTCTGGTTATTATAGTGATCTAATTAACTATATATCACATCAAAACAAATATTTTTAATATATAAATAAAAAAAATATGTTTTTACGTTGGCCTATAAATAACATCTTGATCTATGATGCAACAAGAAAAAACTTTTTTTCTTTGAGTCTATGAAAATTATATAGGAAATATTATCATACATATTTCTTTTTTAGTAGTTAAAATATCAGATATACTGTATGTGTGCCCTTCGTCATCGACCATAGAGCTCATGGAATCTTCTATTGAGGACCTTCTGTCGTTCCCAGAAATGAACAAACCAGTGACGACCTTTTATGGACACCTTCAGGTGATGGGAGTGGATCCCTTTCAGAATTCTCAACGTAAATGGCAGTTGTCTATGCCTGAGCTTTCTAAAGAGGATTGGGAAGAGGCAACGGAAATATGTTTTCAGGATATCATTAACACGGCCGATCAGTTTAAGTTTATACATCATTTACACTATACACCAGCTAGGTTGGTTAAGATGGGTCTGGGCCGAGATATTGCATGTGTTAGATGTAACACGATTGCTGCCAACTTCTTTCATATGTTCTGGACATGCTCTGGACTTGCAACCTTCTGGAAGGACCTGTTTGCTTTTTTCAATCACAAACTACATCTACTGATACCTCATACCCCGGAGGTTGGACTTTTGGGGGTTTTGAATGACCATGTTCCTCACACTCATGCCAGGACTCTGATATGTATATTGTTATTTTATGCACGTAAAACAATTTTACTACGGGCCCCCTTTCGGCCCATGTTTTTTTTCCCCATTGTTCATGGGATCCTCCCCAAATTCAAATTGATATACAAAAGCAGGGCATGCCCTAAGAAGTTCACCAAAATATGGCAACCGTGGCTAGATGTCTCGGAGGACTTCTGGGGGATATCCTTTCTTCACAGCTCTCTCAGTGAGTGGTATGCTACTGTGACTGAGTGATCAATACCTGATATACTCCTACACAAACGGATAGAGATTCCTTTATATGTTTAAAAATCTACTGCCTGTGGGTTTCTGGAAATAAACTGTTGTTGAGGGGTGCTGTGAGTTTGAATGAGTATGTGTGTGAATGGTGTTAGTTTCTGTTTTTGGGGTACATATGTTTTTTCCAGACTGCTTAATCGTTCATTTATTCACTGTCTGAATTAAGCTGCTGATTGCACTATACATATATGTAAGGACAGTCTGTACTTTTTTGTTTTGTTTTCCTTTTGTTGTTTAAAAATGAAAATAAACACCTTAAATATATATATATATATACTGTATGTGTGCTGTGTATAGTCTGACACTTTTATTAGTTCTTTTTCCCATATTTCTTCTCAGTTTACTATAGGAAATATTGCTGTTATCAATCATTAACTGTATGTAGTTAATGTATAATTAAAATTTATGTTTAACCTCTCCTGCAACTTGTCCATTTATAATCCATAAGGGCAGTCACATACATGTTTTCTTTATATGGCTATATAAATTGCCTGAGGAAAGCTGTTTCCAGATATCATTTACTTGCCAGCAATGGTCTCTTTATTCAGTAAAATATATATATATTTTTTTACCAAATATTGGTATGATACATTTGCACACTACTTAGTATGCATATACTTAAAGAGAACCTGTTCCAAGACTATGCACATCAAAGTTTTTACATTATCTGAATAAGCAATAAAAGCACCTAAATATGGAACGGGAGACCTCCACGTTTGGCCATTTCCACTTTCCAGTTGTCTCTCACACAGGGGGGGCCCGTCTCTACCTAATTTTCAAGTTTATTTCTGAGTGGCAGTCCTGGAGACGGTAAGGTGGTGGTTCTCCCAGCCTAGTGATAACCCTGCTGTTACTCTGCAGGTGGCTATTATGGGATCGTATTCCACCCTTAGCAATTTAGTGTTCCGAGGTGCGGGTTCTCACCCTGGGATTATGGACCTGATGCATACCACCATCTCAGTGTGGCATAAGGCTAGAGCTCATTATCGCCCTCCAGGGACGTTCTCCCCTTATTTTTCCCTTTGGGGTAATCCAAAACTTCCACATATAAATAGTGTTCCTGATCCTCAAGTTCGGGCTACTAGAGGATAGTGAGTCTTAAAAATGTTGTCTCAGATGACAGGCTGCGCTCATTTCCCAACCTTAAGACTGCATATGCTCTACCACAGTGGATTTTTTTTTAGATATTTTCAGCTTCAACATGCTTTTCATAGACAGTTCCACCCTCTCTCACCTTGGAGTCTGATCCAGTAGAGGGATTACTCATCGCTAAGATAATAGAAAAGCCCTTATCTTCTTTATACTTCTGCCTCTCTATAGCCCCTACTAATAAATTAGGAAGGACCTTTGGTAAATGGCAGGTAGACCTTCCCGGCTTGATGGAAGAGGAATGGGAGGATTTTTCATCTTCTTTTGTTACTATATGATATCAGCCAGAGATCGTTTCCTCCAAATTAAACTCTTACATAGGGTTTAATTCACCCCAAAATGATTAACGTTTATGAACCCCGTGGTTCCAGTATCTGGTCCTAGGTGCGGTGCACAGGCTGCTTCCTTTTTACATATGGTCTGGTCATGTCCACTTCTTGATTCATATTGGTCAGTGGTCTTAGCTGATCTAAATTGGACTACTAATCTAACCATTGAGTCGGGACCCAAGTTTATGTTGCTAAATGTTTTTGATGCTCAGGATGTGTATCCATGTCCCTTTATACCCTTAAAGGGTTAGTACTCAATACTATCCTTTGTCTTCCCCTTCCGTCCCCCCTTCACCCCCTTTTATCATTTCTCCCCCCCCCCGCAATGTCATACTCTTTCCCCTCCCCCTCCCCATCCTCCCCCCTATGTTTACGTTTATATCTATTGCACAGCACACCTATCTACATGATCATCTTACTTTGTATTATGTGAATTTGTTTTTTTTATGTTTCATGGGATATTTGTTAGTTCGCTTACTTGGTAATCCCTTGTGTTACAAATGTAATGCCACTGCTTGTACTTCAGATAGTTTGAAAAAAAAAACGTTTTTCTTGTTAAAGAAATAAATTTAAAAAAATTATGGTATGTGCGGTTTGTCTTCTTTCATTAATTGGGGCTTGATTTATATCAATGCTTTGGAGCCATTAGGAGGAATAACATTTTTCTGGTGAATCCATTACACACCTTAACCCATTACATGAGGGGTATCTGATCACTTTTAACTAAGGGATCTTAGCCTTTGGAAAGCATCATATGCAGTGTTAATTTTGTCGACTAAAATGACTAAAACATTTTAGTTGACTAAATGAATATTATATTAGTCGACTAAAATACGACTAAAACTAAAACAACTGAAATGACTAAAATACGACTAAAACTAAAATGGCATTTTAGTCAAAAGGCTAAAATGGGACTAAAACTAAAATGCCATTTTAGTCAAAAGACTAAGACTAAAATTAAATTGAAATTTGACTTCAAAATTAGCACTGGTCTGTAGTGCATGTTCATACCTCAATGTAATAATAAATAACATATTAGATTTTTCACTCCAGAAGTATATAATGAGTTTGCAAATTGTAGAGAATTGTTAACTAATGCATTACAATTGAATTACATCAATTAGATTTTAGATGACTCAAATGAGTTTTAGTCAACTAAAATATACTGGAGATTTTAGTCGACTAAAATGTACTGGAGATTTAGTTGACTAAAACTAAAACATTTGCAGAAGACTAAAATGGGACTAAAACTAAAATGCCATTTTAGTCCTAAGACTAATGCCCCGTACACACGGTCGGATTTTCCGATGGAAAATGTCCGATCGGAGCGTGTTGTCGGAAATTCCAACCGTGTGTGAGCTCCATCGGACATTTTCCATCGGATTTTCCGACACACAAAGTTTGAGAGCAGGCTATAAAAATTTTCCGACAACAAAATCCGATCGCGTAAGTTCCGACCGTGTGTGGTCTGTTCCGACGCACAAAGTGCCACGCATGCTCAGAAGAAATTCCGAGACAGAACAGCTCGGTCTGGTAAACTTAGCGTTCGCAATGGATACAACACTTTCGTCACGGTGCAATGTTAAAAATGGTTTAATACAGCGCACTCTCTTCTTCTTTATAATGTGAGAAGAATTAAGTAGTTTTGCTGCTCATATTCACACAGACTTCTCACAAACTTCTTTCTTTATTATTTATCGGGATTCCCTTAATATATTTTGATTTGTCACATCTGACAAAAATATTTTTGTGTTTTTTTTTTTTTTTTTTAAAGGCAGAATTTTTTTTTTTTTTTTAGGTTTGTATTTTTTCCAAGGCTGATGTGAAATTAACAAGGGACACCAACACCAAACAATCTCCTTGACATTGAATAATATAAGATATCAATGGTGTTGTGGTAACTTGACACACAAAACACACACAAAAATATTCTGGAGTAAAACTAAAAATAAAATAAAACAAATATCAGCCTTGGAAAAAATACAAACCTAAAAAAAAAAAAAAATTCTGCCTTTAAAAAAAAAAAAAACACAAAAATATAATAGAAATGTACCTGAATCCTCACCAACAAACTGTCCTTTTTGAAGGAAAACACACATTGGAGAGTATAATTGAAACCAAAAATCCTTTATTAAGGGCTCAGAACCAAACAAAGAGGGAGGCAACGCTGGAGAAACAGAAGAAATTAGTGAAGCCTTGGACCCCCAGGGCAGACATCAATTCTTTAACATCAAAATTGGTGGCCTGAGGAGTCCATATGTAAGGGAGTGCAGTCTGGTCCAGAAGTCCCAAAGATCTGGAAAGCAGCAGATGACATCTGTGTCCCCATTCTGTGGTACCACAAGAGGCTGCATCTTTTGCCAGACCAGACTGGATGCAGGGTCATCACTTTCTGGTCTTCCTTCCATGCTTTTTTCCTGGCTGTGGCTCTGCTGTTGTAGATGTGGCAGGAGAAGGAGTAGGACCTGGAGGAGGAGGAGGACTAGTAGGACCTGGAGGAGGAGGAAGAGGAGGAGGAGAAGTAGAAGGACCTGGAGGAGGAGGAGGAGGAGGACCATGTGTGAGGTCACAAATGTGGGTAGCATATGTTATTTGGCCCCTCAACCCCTTATTGAGAGCTTCCAAAATTAATGACTCACACATGAGTTGTTGGACCTCCTCCATCCGCTGCATTTTACAGGCAATTATGCCAGCAAAGTCCTCCTCCACAGTGTGGGGGGCTGTCAGGGCCTCTGTAGCCTTCCAAAAGAGGCCTATGGCAGCCTTCTCCAGGGTACTCCTTCCTGCCACTTTCTCTTTGCGGGTGTAGGGGAGGGACCTGGATATCAGGCAGCCTGCTCAGCCCGGCCACTTCCTGGCTGAGACTTCCCTGTGTATGAAAAAGGGACATGGTTTTAGTTTCTGCATCATCAATCCCAATCATAAATTAGTACTCCAAACTAACATCTAGTTAACATCATTGATTGGACAACCTGAAATATTTAGAGGAATGCTATACATGGCTCAAGCTGGGCTCCTCCACATGTTGCTGCCTGGAAGGCCCAGGTTGGGCGTCAGAAGCCTCAGCTGGGGAGGGGGAGGAAGCCTGGAAGGAAGACTGGAGAGTGCTGGCCTGGGTTCAGTCTGGCCTGCCAGAAAATGCAGCCTGTCATAGTACCACATCCTGGGGACATAGTTGTCATCTGCAGCTCTGGATCTCTGTGAATCCTGGACCTTCTTGTGCTCCCTTAGATAAGTGCTCCTCAGGCCACCAATTAGGATCTTCAAATAGGTCATGTCTGCCGTGGGGATCACCGTCTTCACAAATTCCAGCAATTGATCCAGGGCTGCCTTCCTCTTTGTTTGGTTCTTATAATGTGGGTGGTTTATCTCCCAAAGACAAGGCAGCTCCCTGAACATATCTATGAAGATTGCCATAAAGTTGGTATCTTTCAAGATATCCATTTTCACTGCAAGACATAACACAAGACAAACCCTAATGTCAGGCAAAACTCTCCTAATCTAGTTACAATATAGGCCTCAATCTAGAAGCAGTATAGGCCCAAGTTTGGCTCTTACCTTCGTTATCACGATCGGCGCCTCCGATAGTCCTTCCTCCGCTCACAGATCGTACGTACTACGCGCGTGTGTTATGCTTTATACACACTGCGCATGCGTGTAACTCCGCCCGCCCCTGATGTTCTTTCTAGTCTATTCCCCGCCCCTTTTTGTTCGGCGCAGTGGGTGAAGAGCACATGGTGGAGTCAGAGCAGGTGCGTGCTAATTATAGCAACGAGGAGGAGGAGGAGGAAAGCCAGGATCCAGAAACGTCCCAATCCAGAAGGAGACGATTTAAGGCCTCAAATATGTCCTTTGGTGAGATGTTGGAGATGGTCAACATCCTGAAGAAGGCCGACTATGATGGAAAGTATGGACCTTACCCCAACCCCAATATCAGAAAGGCCAAGATCATGGCGAAAGTGGTCAAAAGTCTGCACCGGAATTTCGGGGTACGTCGAGCGAAAGATCAGCTCAGGAAGCGGTGGTCGGACCTGAAATTAAGAGAGCCCGAGCAGTACAGAAAGATATGGAGAGTGCTGCAAAAAAGTAAGTAGTTGTGCTGTGTTCCTATTCTTTTTGTCTTTATTACGTTCGTGCTGCTCCATGTGCTTTTCTTAAGTGTTGTACAGTTTAAAATGGCAACTTTCATGTTCATGGGCACATTATTCGTTCGTATCAAACATTTTTCTTTCAGCCTATAAAACACCATTGTTTAGGCCTTATGCATTTGCCCACATTTTTTAGGGCCTACTTGTATGAAAAATACTTGGTTGTGTAGATGGGTTTGTTACAAGAATGAAATGCAAACTAGATTCTGTGTAAGGAGAGGACACTCAGCAGCTGTTTTCACATCTGGACGCTGGAGCACTAGTGTGGGACATCAGAACACCCTTTTTATTAGGGGGCTCACACAGGTGCTCCAGTGTATACTATAGGGGGGTCTCCATCTGTGAAGCTTGTACAAACCAGGTAAAGTATTGAAGCTTGACAAAAGACACTGAAAATTCTACATTTTGGAACTCTGCCAAAATAGACAATTGTACACCACTTCCAAGCAATGTTTCATCTTTATATTTCGGCCATCAAATATCTGTGTGCTAATTATACCATTTTTGTTTTACATAGGGGAGAAAAGACTCGGAGGACACCCCTCATCCGAGGAGACCACAGACCCCCCACCTCGGGAAGAAGGGGAAATACCCCCAACCCAAGAAGAGCAGGAGTAGGAAGAAGACGTGGTGGAAATTGGCACTACAACAGGTGAGTGTCTGCGACCACAGACACAGGTAAGAGATGGATGCCGGCATATTTATAATACCTGTTTTTTTTTGGGTTTCTCTCTTTTTAGGTGATCGTGATGTTGTGGATCCAGGGCATTTCACCTCGGAAAGTGCACAGATCCTGATTGGGGAGATCATGGGGTGTAATTTAGCTTTGGAAAACATCAAGAAAAACATTAATGATGTTATTCAAAAAAATAATAACATCATTGATGTTTTGGGGAGAGTTTAAAACCCCTCCAAATCCCTTTGTTTTTTTGTGTGCTACAATGTTAAAAATGTTTAAGCGATTTTTAGAAAAGCCAAATTTTGAGGATGCACACAGTGTGTCAACATGTGCTATCTGCCATCACGGGAGATCAATGGACGCGTTTTGGGGGTGCAACCCCTTCCTCAATAATAAAGTAGCTGAGAGGAAGGGGTTGCTCCCCCAAAACACGTCCCTTGATCCCCCGTGATGGCAGCTAGCACATGTTGACATTCGTAAATTGGTGTGCATCTTCAAAATTTGGCTTTTCCTGGGGTGACTTCACCCCATCTGAACGCAATATCAAACACAATTCCTAAATACTCATGTCTGATATTGCCTTCAAGTTTTACCATATGTGAACTTTGTAAGTTCAAGATTTGTGTCTTTCTTGTTGTTTTGAAACATGCCTGTTTTATCTTAAATGGACATTTCTATTTTTGATAATGCCACCCCAAAAATTGTTATACAACAAACATGTTGGTTTGTTTTAAAAACCTTTTATAAATGCACATGTGATTGTGCAGGTATTAAAAAGATTGTTAATCAAGAATTTGTGGATTATTGTCTCAATGCCTCAACACTTTTGCGGTGATGTAATTGCTGCTTTCTGTGACAATGGGTGTTATTTCCTAAGGGCAAATCCACTTTGCACTACAAGTGCAGTTTCAGTGCATTTTCAAGTGCACTTGTAGTGCAAAGTGTATTTGCCTTTAGTAAATAACACCCAACAGTGCTTTGTATAAGGTTACACAATCACGCCATTTTCAGGACTCACCACATTTCGGTCAGGGTCAGCTAAAACAAACACAAGCAGTAAATGTCACCAAAGATTTGCTTAATTTTTTTATTTGATCAAGGTTTCACAAATTGTCTGGCATATTGATGGCCCCCCTACCCGCAAAGAGCTCAAGGTATCTTAGCCGGACATCACAGGCACTCAGGGAGGGCAAGCCAGGACGGCCACTTTCAAGCGCCGTCAGGGTTGTTTCATTTATAATTCCGGCCTCAGGCCCAACTGAGCCAGCATAGTTGGCAGAATGTTGCCATAAAAAGTTATGTAGAACACAGCACGCCAGGATTATATGACTCAGTTTATACTCCGCCATATGGATGGGTGTAAGAAATAGGCGGAACCGGCTGGTCATGATTCCAAATGTGTTCTCCACCACTCTTCTGGCTCTGGCCAGCCGGTAATTAAAAACCCTCTGGTCCGGGGTGAGGGTCCTCATCGGGAATGGCTGCATAAGATGGTCCCCCAGCGCAACTGCTTCATCCGCAACGAAGACGAATGGGAATCCTTCCACATTCTCTTCTGGAGGTGGCAAGTCCAAGCTGCCATTCTGGAGACACCTGTAAAACTCCATCTGAGTGATGACTCCACCATCGGACATCCGGCCAAACTTCCCCACGTCCACATACAGGAACTCTTAATTAGCCGACACCACGGCCAACATCACAATACTATTGAACCCCTTATAATTATAATAGTATGACCCCGAGTTGGGTGGTGGGACGATGTGGACGTGTTTCCTATCAATTGCCCCTCCGCAGTTAGGAAAGTCCCACCGCTGGGCAAAGTGGGAGGCCACAGTCTGCCATTCCTGTGGCGTTGAAGGAAACTGTTGAGGAAAAAAAATAAATTAGTATTTTTGCACAAACATGGAAAGCAGATTAGACACAAACATTCTTGGCCAACATCCAGATAACATTTATTAAGGGGAATTTTACAACACCAAAGTATAAGGTACACCTATCATATTCCCCCTCCCCCCTCTCATGGGCCATTTCTAACATTATGGGGGGGGGAATCTTGGACAGGTAACCCTCTCCACTTCATTGAGAGATGAATGCCTAAATAATGGGTATTACTTGGAACAGCCCCTCCTTAGTTACACTATTGGCAGACCACTGGACAGGTAAGAAGTTTCATAATACAAAGATATAAATACACACTGTACACATTTGAGCACATTTGGATATTCTACTATTACCTATCAAGATAATAATAGAATACAAAAACTTTAAACAGTACCATTTGAAAGTATACAGACAGGCCCTTGCACTACATGCTTTGGGGAATTAATCCATAAATCTGACCACAAAAGAGGTGGGTATAGTGTGTATGGGTTTGGCAAAGTCAGCAGATAGATGATTGAGGATAGATAGAGAATTGGGATCAGCTGACTTAGCAGTTGGGGGGAGGGAGGGTTAAAAATGATTTGGGGACACCACAAAAAAAAGCCTCTGGCACTCTGCCTGAATTTAAAGCACAAATCACATTTCTAAACATTTTAGGGGTTGTTTGGGGTAAAGCACTACTATGGAGCTGATAAAATACATTGTTAAGTGACTACATGATGTGAATATAGGGCAGGAGACCATGCTGGGGAGGTAAGTGAAGGCAAATATGTATGAAGGACAAAAAAACCCCATAAAATTCCAGCATGCATGAGGACAAAGGGGACATTCACATCATATTACAATCATGGTAATTAGGGAATGAGGAAAGAAATCCAATACATTAGCAAACATTATATACAATAAAATGTGATATTAAAGGATAAAAATCTTACCTTCATATACTCCTTCTGCAGGACCTGGATGATGGCAGAAAAGGTTTCTGGGATAATGATCCCCAGAGCCTGGGGGGAGATGCCTGTCGAGAACTTCAAGTCCTGTAGACTTCTCCCCGTCGCCAAGTACCGCAGGGTAGCGACGAGCCTCTGCTCCGGAGTGATGGCTTGCCTCATGCAGGTATCCTGCCTGCTGATATAGGGGTCAGCGAAGCCAACAAACGGTGAAATATGGGGTCTGTCATCCTGAGAAAGTTCCTGAAATCATCAGGATTATTCTCACGGATCTCATGGAGCAAAAAGATATGAGAGAACTGGTCACGCTGAAGAAACCAATTCTTGGTCCATGAACTCCTCCCCACCCTGTTCATGGACTGGACTTGTGTCAAGGTCAGGACCCCAACATCAAGCCCCCGCACAGCACGAACTCTACGAGGAGTACGTATAAGCAACATGGCTAGAAAACGATCGGCTGCTCAGAAGACTGTAACAGAACGCACTGAAGAACAGCAAGGCCTGTAAAGAGTGACCTGAAAAACAGTAACGAACGAACAAGAACACAATGACAAAGTCACGCGTAGCTTGCTTGCACGCACTGAAGAGCAGATACAAACCCACAAGCACAAACTGAACCGCAGAAAACGATCTGAAAGCCACGAGTCTGAAAAAGCACAAATCGTCTCTCACCAAACTTTTACTAACACGAGATTAGCAAAAGGAGCCCAAAGGGTGCCGCGCTTGGTTCTGAAATGGCCTTTTCTAGTCTCGTCGTACGTGGTTGACATCACCGCGTTCTTGGCGATCGGAAATTCCGACAACTTTGTGCGACCGTGTGTACGCAAAACAAGTTTGAGCCAACATCCCTCGGAAAAAATCCTAGGATTTTGTTGTCGGAATGTCCGATCAATGTCCGACCGTGTGTACGGGGCATAAGACTAAAATGAAATCGAAATTTGCTGCCAAAATTAACACTGATCATATGAGCTCTGTTGGTGGATCACAGTGTTACTTTTACTGGAATTTCACATGGTGCTAAATGAGGTCACTGCATGATATGTTTACTGCTTATGTCACAAGTTTGTGAGTATATGGTTGTTTATTTTTGCATCGCACTTTGTATTACAGTATTACACTATGTGCCATCTGTCCTTTTCTTTACCAGGTCAAGAGTCCAACTGAAGCCTTGGAGCCATTTCAGGAATTTGAGAGTCCTTCTGTTGAAAATTCATTTTACACCATATTTCACCCTACAATGAGAGGCAGCTTATGTGACCTCTTTTAATAAAACGTCTCATCTTCTGCTGAGTGGACTATGATCTTAGGTCAGGATGGATAAAATTGTCACTTTACAGTAATTTGCACATTGGTACCAGAAGGGATTGCACAAAAGGACTAGGATAAGGACTGTGTTGGACTTTTTAAAGACATTTGTTGTATTGCACAATGTTGGTTTAATTACTCTCAAAGAGATAATGCTATAAAAAAGTCGAAATATGCTATTAGTTGATATCTGTTTGTGAATATTTTTGTGAGTACTGCTGTCACTTAGGATCATATATATATATAGATCATGACACCGAGCACAGAATTTATTAAGCCTTTTTGTAAATCACCATGTAACAGGTTCCTCCAAAGAAAACTATAGCTGTTGTCCTGACATATTGTCCATATTTTCACCGTTGTCACAAAAAAAGACCTGTGAAAAATTCAACAACAATTAAGAAACATCCTAATACATAAACCAAATGCATGCAACAGTTTTATGTATATACATGCTTCTGATGTTTTGTATTCAGACAATCACTGCTTCTGTGCTGCTTCTGTATAACTTTGTAAGATTTTATTTTGGTTATGAACACCTAGAGCACATTTATTTATTTATGGTTTTTTTTTTTTGTTTTTTGTTTTTTTATCTTTATACACGCAGGTAATTAATATGCCCCGAGGGGGAAAAAAATACAGCCTGCTATCATTGTAGTGGAAGTAAACAGTGATGGGCTGTAAAGAGACAGCAGGAAATCAGCAGCATTGAGATGCAACAAATGATAAGAGAGGTAACCTCCACCACCATTTCTTTGGATACACAGCAAATTAATACCTATTTAATATTCAGTAGGGGTTTACTATCTACTTTAACAGACTTTGCGGTACCTGCAAATCCTACACTAATCTTTCCCTATACATTTTGTCAGCAGCACTACCTATGCTTTCTCTATCAAGGATAAAGCACATTGTCAATACGGCTGCTGTGACTTTACCCTTGCTTATCCAAATTCCCCTTATTGGCCCTTCTAAACCTGCTGACCCAAGTTTAAAGGCTGGGTAGTGCATTATGATTACAAAAAAAAAAAATGGGGTCTCAAGAATTTCCATATTAATTTGCAGGGACCACAAATTTCAAACCCGCTGGATTCACTGGATAGCGGCAAAGCCGGACTCCATGGGAATCACCTAATACCAAAATCTCGTGTGATTTCCAATACCGGAAATGACGTGATCAGGAGGAGTTAGGCATCATTTCCGAAGACTAGTATCTGCTAGGAGAAAGTAGAGTCTCTCTGCTTGGGACCATGCCAGTGACATTACTGTGCAGGCTCAAGATCACAAGGTGCATGCTGGGTATCCAGCTGCACTGAATCCAGGCAATAAAGACAAGTGGGCTACAGATGCCCACTATGGCGATGGACCCTGCCTGCTTCTGAGATCAGGTGAGATTTTACTTATTTTAACCAAACAAGAAGGAGCACATTAGTGATAATATCCTAATCTTAAAGTAGAAGTTATAACAATGACGAGGGAGCATTTTAAAAAATTGATTTGGGGACTGGAACTCCACTTTAAAGCCTTATGTGAGGAGGAGGCATACAAGCCATCACAAGGAAATCCCAGCACTGTAGTTTCTGAGAAATAAAAGAAAATGAGATCCGATCCAACTCAAAGCAAATACATCATAATTCAAACAGCTTTGTTTTGCATATTATGGCCTCCTATTACACTTCTTTTGGGTCTTCTTTACAAAATTTGATAAAATAATAGAAGTCAACCAGATTTCAGCAGTAACTTTCTTGGGTTACATTAGAAAGGGAAAACCATGCCCCAAAATCTCCACTTCTCCAATGTTTATAACATTTTATCTCTTAACCTACATAAAGGGAACAAGATAAGTGCAAATGACTCCTGCCAATAGGAAAACAGAATCGTAGAATGCAATATAAAGGTCATAAGGAGTAGGTTTACCAGTGAAGACCATCATAAGAATTCTCAAAGATGTGACTTTCCTTATCAGTGATAATCAAATATTGCAGATTACATGTTATATTCAGGCCAATACTCTAATATCCATCAGTGTTAAATCTTTGATCCCATTTGTGCCTTTGGCAAGCACAGGAAATGAAGGGGTATCTGCTTTTCCTATAGCTATGCTATGTTGACATCTATAAATAAGTGATCCCATTATGGACCTTGAAAGGAATTAACAAGATTCCATCAAGATGGCTTTAATGATTGCTGCCTATAATAGTTTCACAGGTGCTGTTCTTGGCAGCAAACACAGTAAGAGTCTTTAAGCAGTTTCCAAATTGCCTTTGTTCTGCGATACATTATGATTTCTTTTGCAGTGTAGAGAATAATACCTACTCCATAGGTCTATTTTCTTCTATTGGACAACAAATTGCACTAATCAGGATATTTACACCAACTAATGTCTCCTAACGCCAAACTTTCCACAATGTTGACTCCATCACCATCACGTCTTTTGAACAGTAGAAAAATTGGTTTCACTCCCTGGCTGCCCTAGTTTTGGTGTCTTTGAAATACTTTCTCAAGAACAGGACCCTAAGTGACACTTCATCTTACAAAAATGTTTATGCAGACTTTTCTACATTGACAACTCCCAGTGCATTTACACCTACTCAACAGCTGATAAACAGAATGGACATTTTAGCCGTGTGTTACCACCTCTGATGTGTTAATATGTAGTAGACATTGGGCATCAAAAGACACAATTGTCAATTTGATCAAGTTTTTTTAATTTCCAGTAATTTACATTTTGATCTTTTACCAAACCCCGTAAAAAGTATTAAATATAGATTTTTATATTGATACTACTAAATAACTTTGATTTTAAAATACACTTTTTTTTTAAAAACTAGAAGTATATTTTCTGGAGATTGAAGACAAACATTTTCTCTGAAAAATCTCACTGAGCTCTGTAAATAATATTTTGATGAATTCTTGCTAAATCTCATTTTGCATAAAAAAAAAAAAAAAATAACCGATTAAAAGTTAATTTGGACTATTTACCAGTTGAGCATAAGCCCTTTCATCAGCTAAATACTGGAATTAACGTATATGTAACCCAATGAGTAAAATCTCAGTTTTAACCATTGCATGTAAAGGAATCCGGCAGTATAGCCTTACGGCTTCACTCCGGGAAACCTACTGTGAATGTGCAAATGTGCTCCTCTCTCCTACTGGCCCGGCGACAGGGGGAGGAGGAGGAAGGAGGAGGGAGCCCCATGGTGATCTCATAGGCCTGCGGTGCAGACTCCTGGAAGTGGGAACAGGATACCTGTCAAAGACAGGTATCCTGTCCCCCCTCCCCCTTGAAAGGTGCCAATTGTGCCACCGGAGGGGGAGAAGAAACAAATGAGCAGAAGTTCCACTTTTGGGTAGAACTCCGCTTTAAAATTACATCTGCTGATCCTGCTATGAAAGCCCTTGTTGAGGCACTGCCTGTTTAAAGATGTCAAAGTTCTGTATCCATTCTACTTCCTTCTCTCCTTTTCCTTTCTCTGTTGGGGTTGTCCAAGGTTCTGTTCTTGGATCTCTTCTATTCTCTACCTGCACCTCTTCCCTAGGTCAGCTGATGCCTTCCCTTGGCTTTCGATATCATTTCTATATTGACGACACCGAAATCTATCTCTCTACCCCTCAGCTCACTCCATTAATCTCCTCAGGCATCACTAATTTACTAACAGACATATCAGTCTGGATGTCACACCACTTCCTTAAACTCATCCTGTCCAAAACCTAGTTCATAATGTTTCCTCCCCCCACCTACCCCTTCCTCTGATTTCTCTGTTAAGATCAATGGCACAACCCATTCCCGTCAGGGTGTTAGTTGTTATCCTGGACTCTGAAATTTCCTTTCAGCCTCACATCCAATCACTTCCCAAAGCTTGTCAACCTCCGTAGGTATAGACAATCCCCTATTCAGTCCATCATGAGTGCTGCTGCCAGACTCATCCACCTTACAAACTGTCACGTACCTGGTGGTTGAGCCCACTTATGCAGGGAGCGGGTTCCCGTGTACCTCTGGCTCGAGAACCCCTGATAGAGCAGACAGGGGCTCGGGAGTGCAGGGGACACAAGTGCCTGATGGGTTGCAGATGCAGGGGCTGATCCGGGCTTCTGGTAAACTGCAAGGAGACCAGTTGTGGACTGGAGCAGGGACTCTGTAGAAGGCAGGAGCAACAGGAAGCTGGAAGCTGCACTTGGTAAGGAGGTGTATTGTAGTCCAGGAGAAGTGAGCAGGATAACTGAGGACTGCGGACAGCAGGGAGGTATAGCAGTTCAGCAGGATCAGCAAAGAGGACCAGACTGGCAGCTGGAGGCAGGAACCAATAGGAGGTGTACTGTAGTTTGGAGCACAAGCAGGGTTCAGGCAGGCCGGGTCATACACTGGCGGGCAGATACGGTACAGGAGCAGTAGGCAAAGCATAGTCGGGTAGCAGGCTGGGTCGGTAACAGGCGGGCAGCGAAGTTCCAGGGAGCAGGCAGAAGGAACGTCAGGACAAGCCGGGATCAGAGGCTGGCAGTAAGCAGGGAAGGTCAACGACAAGCCGGGTAACATAAGTCAGGAAAGCAGGATAACAAGTAGCAGGGGGTCTCAGGAACGCTGTAGACCGGACAGCAAGATGGTATGGTAACAGTCTCCTTTAAATAGTGCTTTCGGTGCCTAGTACCCTCACATGGCGCGCACCCGCGCGTGCCTGTGCTTATCCGCGTGCTTGGTGACTCTTTTGATCCATTTAAGAAGGCACGTCACTCTGAAGTCTGGGCTCTGATACAGAGGGTCAAACACATTTTTTATTTTATCCTTATTTTTATTTCTATTCCATTTTATTTTTTATCTTTTATTTCCTTTTCTTGAACATATTAAGGTGTATACATCTAACACTTACTACCCTAGAGGTGGTAACACGCTAGTTCACCTTGTTTTATTCACAATTATTTGTGTGATTTTTGTTATTTCGTTAGTTTCAACCATCCCAAACATCCACCAGAGGGTGTTACATACCTCATTTATCCTGAAGGTTCTTGCATTAAGCATTGCTTAAAGCCCATACTACTGGGAATACATTACCCTTACCCTGTCTGAAATATACAGGGGGTCTAACACTTCTGTGGCATTTTTGACACCATAGGGTTTTTCGGGTTTTGGGACCCACAACATCTTCTAAAGAAGATTAAACCATCCCATATGCTTATGGTTTCGGTCCAACAGCCTGATTTATAAGGCAGAGGGTATAACACTGGTGCTTTACAGTTTTTCATTCGCTTCTCTTCATTTTTTTTGGTTTAACTTGGGATAGACTAAAGGTTTTATAAACTGCAAGACAATTTCTTTGCACTATACTGAAACTAGAGAGGAAAAGCGCCACTTCTACCTTTTCTAACTTCATTGGCTCTTTTGATAGGAACATTGCGCACAGATCTTCTACTGTCAGCCAGACTGCTCAGACATCTTCCTTGACACAAACTGCTCAGTGACTGCTACCCCTCTCTGCCAATCCCCCTATTGGCTGCCACTCATCCAATTAATTAAATTCAAAATGCTAACAATAATTTACAGAGTCATCCACAACTCTGCTCCCAACTACATCACTAACCTAGTCTTAAAATACCAACTAAATCTTTGTTCCTCCCAAGACCCCCTACTCTCTGATTCCCTTGTCATCTCTTTCCATGCTCACCTCCAGGACTTCTCCTGAGCCTCTCCCATCCTTTGGAATTCCATACCCCAATCTGTCTGACTCTCTCCTACTCTATCCACTTTTAGGTGATCTCTGAAAACTTTTCTGATAATAAAATTTGTTTAGTTTTGTTTCGATTCGTTAATCTATTTATTTTGTTTAGTTAAATTTGGTTGAGTCGTTCAATTCGTCTTCAGGATTCGTATTTGGAATTCGTATTCGAAATTCACATTAGGAATTTTTTTAATTTTCTTTGAATTCACCAATTTTTTTTCGGTTCAAAACGTTCGGATTGATAAATTTTTAATCAGCCAAATCAAAAAGTTTAGATTTTTTTTTCAATTCGAATGTGTGAACAAACAAAAGAAAAATCTTCATCAAATTATTATAATGACTCTTTAAATCACCATTGGCTTAACTAAAACAGCATTATTTCGAAATGATACTCTAATAACAAACACACTCTTTGATTTCAGTAAAATGCGTACCGTTAAAATTTGACTGGAGTTCGATGTAAAATTTGAATTTCAGTCCAAATTTCCAAAATTCAGACAAATTTAATTTAGTTATTTGGAGCATTCGGTTAAATTTGTTTAAATTTTGATTCAGGTATTCGGATATGTCCAAATCTCCAAATAATGAAAAATTTGTCTGAATATTAATTCAGGATGAGACGAACTGCACATGTCTATAGATAATAGTGCTAAAGAGAGCAGTGACCAGGAGGAGAAAAAGTGTGACAGATGGAACATGCAATTCTAGGTTCAACCAAGATACCAGGACAATTTTTGCTTTTCAGTCTATCATCAGACCTGCCATCAATAACATTTTATTCTGTAAGATATCCATGTTTTTCCATATCAAACAAGACTTTCTATTAGTAATACAATTATGTAATCATCTTTCTACTTTTACATAAACGTTAATGGTGAAAACTAAGTACAAAATGTAAAAAAAAAAAAATGCAACAATGAAAAATGTCCCAGCTGTCACACTTTTCTTCTCCTGCTCATTACACTCTTTAACACTATTATCTACCATTTTCACAAACTAAAGTAACCAAAACAATGAGGCTATTTTTATTATCATTACAATAATAATAATAATAATAATAATATTACCCTCACCCATAGCAAATAATAATGATAATAATTGTCCACCAACAGCAAAGAGTAATAATAATAATAATAATTTTAATACAAGCAGCATTTAACCACTTGCCGACCGCCTAACGCAGATATACTGCGGCAGAATGGCACGAGCAGGCAAAATCACGTACCTGGTACCGAGCGGTCGTCTTAGTTAGGGGAGCGATCCAGGCTGAGGGGGAGACCACTCATTTGTGGCCACCCCCTCCCGATCGCTCCCAACGAATGAGAATCTTCCTCTGCTGCTGTATAGTAAACAGCGGCAGAGGAAGTGATGTCATCTCTCCTCGGCTCGGTATTTTCCGTTCCGGCACCGAGGAGGGAAGACGTCTGAGTAAGTGCATAGCACACACACACTTACAGTAAAACACACCAGGCACACTTTACACCCCCCATCACCCCCCGATCACCCCCTGATCACCCCCTAATCACCCCCTCCTGTCACAGTGACATCAAGCATTTTTTTTTTTTTTTGATTACTGCATTGGTGTCAGTTTGTGACAGTTAGTGTGGTAGGACAGTTAGTGTTAGCCCCCTTTAGGTCTAAGGTACCTCCCTAACCCCCCTAATAAAGTTTTAACCCCTTGATCACCCCCCGTCACCAGTGTCACTAAGCAATCGTTTTTCTGATCGCTGTATTAGTGTCACTGGTGATGCTAGTTAGGGAGGTAAATATATAGGTTCGCCATCAGAGTTTTATAGCATCAGGGACCCCCATATACTACCTAATAAAGGTTTTAACCCCTTGATTGCCCCCTGGTTAACCCTTTCACCAGTGATCGCCGTATAACTGTTACAGGTGATGCTGGTTAGTTAGTTTATTTTTTATAGTGTCAGGGCACCCGCCGTTTATTACCTAATAAAGGTTTAGCCCCCTGATCGCCCAGCGGTGATATAAGTTAGGTTTTAGGGTCAGATAGGGTCTGTGTCGCCCCAGGCAGCGTCAGGTTAGTGCCAGTACCGCTAACACCCACGCACGCAGCATACACCTCCCTTAGTGCTATAGTATCTGAACGGATCAATATCTGATCCAATCAGATCTATACTAGCGTCCCCAGCAGTTTAGGGTTCCCAAAAATGCAGTGTTAGTGGGATCAGCCCAGATACCTGCTAGCACCTGCGTTTTGCATCTCTGCCCGGCCCAGCCCAGCCCAGCCCACCCAAGTGCAGTATCGATCGATCACTGTCACTTACAAAACACTAAACACATAACTGCACCTGCGTTTTGCATCTCTGCCCGGCCCAGCCCAGCCCAGCCCACCCAAGTGCAGTATCGATCGATCACTGTCACTTACAAAACACTAAACACATAACTGCATCAGCGTCAGGTTAGTGCCAGTACCGCTAACACCCACGCACGCAGCATACACCTCCCTTAGTGCTATAGTATCTGAACGGATCAATATCTGATCCAATCAGATCTATACTAGCGTCCCCAGCAGTTTAGGGTTCCCAAAAATGCAGTGTTAGTGGGATCAGCCCAGATACCTGCTAGCACCTGCGTTTTGCATCTCTGCCCGGCCCAGCCCAGCCCACCCAAGTGCAGTATCGATCGATCACTGTCACTTACAAAACACTAAACACATAACTGCAGCGTTTGCTGAGTCAGGCCTGATCCCTGCGACTAACAGTTTTTTTGGAGCCGTTCGGTGAACTGGCAAGCACCAGCCCCAGGCAGCGTCAGGTTAGTGCCAGTAGCGCTAACACCCACGCATGCACCGTACACCTCCCTTAGTAGTATAGCATCTGAATGGATCAATATAATTTTTCTTTTGTTTCTTCATTTTCAAAACCAAATGAGAGCTGCAAAATACTCACCATGCCTCTCAGCAAATAGCTTGGGGTGTCTACTTTCCAAAATGGGGTCATTTGGGGGGTTTTGTGCCATCTTGGCATTTTATGGCCATCGAAACTATGATAGGTAGTGAGGAGTGCAATCAAAAATTAATGCCCTTAGAAATCATGAAGGTGGTGCTTGGTTTTCGGGGCCCCGTACGCAGTTAGGCTCCCAAAAAGTCCCACACATTTGGTATCCCCGTACTCAGGAGAAGCAGCAGAATGTATTTTGGGGTGCAATTCCACATATGCCCATGGCTCGTGTGAGCAATATATCATTTAGTGACAACTTTTTGCAATTTTTTTTTTTTTGTCATTATTCAATCACTTAGGACAAAAAAATTAATATTCAATGGGCTCAACATGCCTCTCAGCAATTTTCTTGGGGTGTCTACTTTCCAAAATGGGGTCATTTGGGGGGGGGGGGTTTGTACTGCCCTGCTATTTTAGCACCTCAAGAAATGAGATAGGCAGTCATAAACTAAAAGCTGTGTAAATTCCAGAAAATGTACCCTAGTTTGTAGATGCTATACCTTTTGCGCAAACCAATAAATATACGCTTATTGACATTTTTTTTTACCAAAGACATGCGGCTGAATACATTTTTGACTAAATGTATGACTAAAATTGAGTTTATTGTATTTGTTTTACACAAATGTTTTAACAAAAAGTAGAAAATATTGTTTTTTTTCAAAATTTTCGGTCTTTTTCCGTTTATAGCGCAAAAAATAAAAACCGCAGAGGTGATCAAATACCATCAAAAGAAAGCTCTATTTGTGGGAACAAAAGAGCGCAAATTTCGTTTGGTACAGCATTGCATGACCGTGCAATTAGCAGTTAAAGTGACGCAGTGTCAAATTGTAAAAAATGCTCTGGTCAGGAAGGGGGTAAATCCTTCCGGGGCTGAAGTGGTTAAAGTGATTTTAAAAGTTTTTTTTTTTTTTTAGATAACAAATGTTATACTCAGTAGAGGTGCACATATTCACTGGTCTCACGATTCTCCTGTCAACGATTCATGATGCATCGCGACTACTGCCCCTCCATTTACATTATACAGACCAGTTACATTACTCAGCCCCCCCCCAATTTACATTACACAGCCCATTTCATATTACACCCCCCCCCCATTTACATTACACAGCCCATTTACACTACACAACCCATTTTACATTACACAGCCCCCCACCCCATTTACAAGATAAAGCCAATTTGCCAATTTACATTACACTACCCATTGACATTACACAGCCCCCCATTTACATTACACAGCCCATTTACATTACACAGCCCATTTAAATTACACAGCCCTTTTACATTATACAGCCCTCCTGCACTCCCAGGAGAACCCCTGCCTCTCTGGGGCAGCCCTGTCAGTGCACTCTAAAGTTAAAACAAATCACTGTGAGTCCCTCTGCTTCATGTATTCCTTCTTACGGTGTGTAAGGGTTAATGTAAACCGATGCCTCTACATCTTTTATTGCAGGTCACCTGCCCTCAAGCTGGCTGTTCAGAAACAGAGGGACTGACAGTGATTTGTTTTAACTTTAGAATGTGCTCGCAGGGCTGTCTTGGGAGAGGCAAGAAGAGCCAGGATGACGTCATCCACACAATCGATGCAGCCGTTCTGCAGATCAATGCTGAATCATGCAAGGCTGCATTGAGATGCATTGATTCTTTGATTATTTTCAACACCCCTAATACTCGACTGCTCTGTGCAAAGGTTTTGAACAGAGCAGCCCTGATCCTTTTCTTCTGGGGTGCCCTGGCGGTGCTCCTGGCTCCTACTCTTCATCGGGTACCCCTACAGAGCCAGAGACGCTTTCCCTTGGGACACCCATGTGGGCGCGCGCACAAGTCCTGCTGCTGCGTTCATTGACACAGACAGCAGGACTCAGCCCCCCCAGCTCCTGTGTTACACTATTTGATTCACAGCAGCGGGAGCCAATGGCTCATGCTGCTATCAATCTTTCCAATGAGGACAGAGACAGCGGCTCGTGCACATCGCTGGAATGGAGGGGCTTAGGTAAGAAAGGTGGGGCTTTGGGGGCAGCTGCAGCACAAAAGATTTTTCACCTTAATGCATAGAATGCAGTAAGATGAAAAACCTGGAGACTTTACAACCACTTTAAGATGAAAACCAAAAATAACCCCAAGAACCTTACCTTTAAATAATGAAACTTTGGCTTCTGCATTGTCACATTATAGAAACATAGAAAAGCAACGTCAGAAAAAGACTGAGTAGTCCATTAGGTCTGCCCATTTTTTTTTTTTCCTTAACTTTTTGTCTGAGTATAGACCTATGTTTGTCTCAAGCATGTTTGAAGCCATTTACTGTTGACAGTCTCACTACCTCTGCTGGAAGTTTATTTAAAGCATCAACTACCCTTTCATTAAAATAATACTTTCTAAAATTGACCAACTTGATTTTGGTTTCATATTGCAAAGACTGTCCTCCTGAACCCTATTCACCCCTTCGATGTATTTAAAGATTTCAATCATGTCTCCCCTTTCCTGTCTTTCCTCCAGACTGTACATATTAAGTTCCTGAAGTCTCTCTCAATAACTTTTATCCCCCAGACCTTTCACCATTTTTGTTACCCGTTTCTGGACTCGTTCTGGCTTATCAATATATCTTTGTAAATAAGGTCTCCAGAACTAGACACAATATTTTAAATAAGGTCTCACTAAAGATCTATATAGAGGAATCCGGACATGCTGGTGATCCCTCTAGTGATGCATCCTAGAATTCTATTTGCTTTTCCCACTGCTAGGTCTCACTGTTTGCTCATTTTGCAGTCATCTGACATAAGTACCTCCAAATCTTTTTCTTCTGTAGTGCAGTGTAATACTAATTGACTAGCATCATAAAAATTATTAGTAATAGCCCAAGAACAATGATCCTACAATTAACAAACAATTATTATCAGCCCAGCTGATAATAATCATAATAACAATAATAATAATAGTAATAAACTCAACAGATGCCAGAAAGTGTACACCAATGGTATTTGATGATATAACAAAAGAAATAAGAAAATAAAAAAATGTAAAGTGTAAAAAGCAATGTAAAAAAGAAAAAGAAAGGATACAGAAAAAGTTCCCATGTCTGTATCATACATACACCTTAAAAAAGGTGCCTGGTTTGTCCTGCAAATGGAGTGACCATTTAGCCTAATATATTATTTTCTTCTAATCATGGTACACATAGAATTTGGCCAGAAATGTAATCTGCTTGAATGTCACTTACAAATCTTAGAAATACTTATGAAGTAGGAAATGACCACCTTTTAGGAAGCCCCAACAAGGAATTGCCACACTGTGCTGCTCTTCCATTTTCACGTAATACATTTGAAAAATAAATACAAAAGTTAAACCCATACATACCTGATGTGTGGTTTTGTCAAACTCTCGGTATAAGAGTATATGAATGTTATTGTGTAAACCACAGGTCCTCAGATATTTGAAAAATATGGACAGTTTACTGTCTGTAGAACTGTATGGGAAGGGGGAGGGGGGCTGTGGACCTGTGCTGGAGGTCAATGGGAGTAAAAATGCCCTGCATCAATTGGAGTAAACGTATAACCTGGTATCAGTAGAAGTAACAAATGTCTGTGTATTGGTGGTTAGCGGGAGTATAAAATGCCCCAGTGGGGTAATAAATGCTTCAGCTGATATTGGAAGGAATGATGCTCCATTACTGGTTTTAGTGGGAAAAATAGTACCCCATTAGTGGTATCAGTGGAGTTTGGAAAGACCCCAGCATTGGTGTTCAGGGGTCACTTACCTTTGATCACACTCCATGTCCTATGTCCTTTACTTGCTTAATGACATCACAGTCAGAACTTTTTCAGGCAAGAGATTACTCCATCTGACAGTGCTTAATTAGCATTGCGGGATGTTGAAACACTGCATTCCATTATCTGGCACATGCTCTCTTGCTGCAATCAGCAACTCCCTCTGGCATCCTTCTCATTTCAGGGACCAGTTTACAAAAAGAAACAAGCTGTAATGCCCCGTACACACGGTCGGATTTTCCGATGGACATTGTCCGATCGGAGCGTGTTGTCGGAAATTCCGACCGTGTGTGGGCTCCATCGGACATTTTCCATCGGATTTTCCGACACACAAAGTTGGAGAGCAGGAGATAAAATTTTCCGACAACAAAATTCGATCGCGTCAATTCCGACCGTGTGTGGCCTGTTCCGACACACAAAGTGCCACGCATGCTCAGAAGAAATTCCGACACGGGACAGCTCGTTCTGGTAAACTTAGCGTTCGCAATGGATAATGCATTTTCGTCACGCTGCAATGTTAAAAATGTTTTAATACAGCGCACTCTCTTCTTCTTTATAATGTGACAAGAATTAAGTCGTTTTGCTGCTCATATTCACACACACTTCTCACAAACTTTTATTTGTGTTTTTTTAGTGGGATTCCCTGAATATATTGTTATTAGTTGTCACATCTGACAGTTTTAAATTTTTTTATTTTTTTTATTTTGGATTTTAAGCCTTTTTTTTTCTTTAATGTTTGGATTTTTTCCAAGGCTGATCTTTGTTCAATGTTATTTTTATTTTTACTCCAGAATATTTTTGGGTGTGTTTTGTGTGTCAAGTTACCCCAACACCATTGATATCTTTTATTATTTAATCTCCAGGAGATTGTTTGGTGTTGGGGTCCCTTGTTCATTTCACATTGTATATTTGAAATGTACCTGAATCCTCACAAACCAACTGTCATTTTTGAAGTAAAACACATAGGAGAGTATAATTCAAAACAAAAATCCTTTATTAAGGGATCAGAACCAAACAAAGAGGAAGGCAACACTGGATCAACAGGAGAAATTAGCGAAGCCTGGGACCCCCACGGCAGACATCAATTCTTCAACATCAAAATTGGTGGCCTGAGGAGTCCATATGTAAGGGAGTGCAGTCTGGTCCGGGATTCACAGAGACTCGGATAGCAGCAGATGACATCTGTGTCCCCAGGCTGTGGTACCACAAGAGGCTGCATTTTTTGGCTGACCAGACTGGATCCAGGGTCCTCACTTTCTGGTCTTCCTTTCACGCTTCATTCCGGGCTGTGGCTGTGCAGTTGGAGATGTGGCAGGAGGAGGAGTAGGACCTGGAGGAGGAGGAGGAGGAGGACCTGCAGGAGGAGGAGGACTGGGAGGACCTGGAGGAGAAGGAGGAGGAGGACCTGCAGGAGGAGGAGGAGGACCATCCCAAAGATGTGTGTGAGGTGTAATTTGGCCCCTCATACCTTTCTCCAGAGCCTCCGATATGAGGGCCTCACACATGGCTTTTTGGCCCTCCTCCATCCTCTGCATTTTATATGCTATGAAGGCAGCAATGTTCTCCTGCCTGGTGTGTGGTGCTCCCAGGACCTCTGTAGCCCTCCAAAAGAATGCTATAGCCGCCTTCTCTAGGGTACTCCTCCTACTGCCACTTTCTGTTTTCAGGGGGGGTGGAGGGACCTTGATATCAGCCAGCCGGCTCGGCCCGGCCACCTCCTGGCTGAGACTTCCCTGTGTATGAAAAAGGGACATAGTTTTAGTTTTTGCATCATCAATCACAATCCTAAATTAGTACTCCCAACTACCATCTAGTTAACATCATTGATTGGACAAGCAGAAATATTTAGAGGAATGCTATACCTGGCTCAATCTGGGCTCCTCCACATGCGGCCTGGAAGGCCCAGGTTGGGCTTCAGAAGCCTCAGCTGGGGGGGAAGGAAGCGTGGAAGGAAGACTGGAGAGGGATGGCCTGGGTTCAGTCTGGCCTGCCAGAAAGTGCAGCCTGTCATAGTACAACATCCTGGGGATATAGATGTCATCTGCTGCTCCGGATCTCTGTGAATCCAGGACTTTCTTGCGCTCCCTCAGATATGTGCTCCTCAGGCCACCAATGAAAATCTTTAAATAAGTGATGTCTGCCGTGGGGATCACCTGCTTCACAATTTCACACAATTGCTCCAGTGCTGCCTTCCTCTTTGCTTGGTTCTTGAAATGGGGGTGGTTAATCTCCCACAGACAGGGCAGCTCACTTAGCATATCTATGAATACTGACATGAAGTCATTATCTTTCATTAAGATATCCATGTTCACTGCAAGACACAACACAAGACAAAGCCTAATGTCACACAAAACTCTCCTAATCTTGTTACAATATAGGCCTCAATCTAGAAGCAGTATAGGCACAAGTTTGTCTCTTACCTTCGTTCTTACGATCGGCGCGTCCAATGCTCCTTCCTCCGCTCACAGATCGTACGTAATACGCACGCGTGTTACGCTTTATACACACTGCGCATGCGTGTAACTCCGCCCGCCCCTGACGTTCTTTCTAGTGTATTCCCCACCCCTTTTCGTTCGGCGCAGTGGGGGAAGAGCATGATGGCGGAGTTACAACAGGTGCGTGATAATTCTAACAACGAGGAGGAGGAGGAGGAAAGCCCGGATCCAGGCACGTCCCGATCCAGAAGGAGACGTTTTAAGGCCACAAATATGTCGTTTGGGGAGATGTTGGAGATGGTCGACATCATGAAGAAGTCCGACTATGACGGAAAATATGGGCCTTACCCCAACCCGAACATCCAAAAGGCCAAGATCATGGCGAAAGTGGTCAGGAGTCTTGAGCGGAATTTCGGGGTCCGAAGATCGAAAGATCAGCTCAGGAAGCGGTGGTCGGACCTGAAGTTGAGAGAGCCAGAGCAGTACCGAATGATCCGGAGAGTGCTGCAAAAAAGTAAGTAGTTGTGCTGTGTTCCTATTCTTTCTGTCTTTATTCCGTTCGTTCTGCTCCATATGCTTTTATTAATTGTAACGTTTAAAAAGGTCAACTTTAATGTTCATGGGCCCATTATTCGTTCGTATCAAACATTTTTCTTTCGGCCTCTAGAACACCATTGTTTAGGCCATATGCATTTTCACACATTTTTTTGGGCCTACTTGGATGCCAAATATTTGTTTGTGTAGATGGATTTGTTACTAGAATGAAATGCAAACTAGATTGTGTGTAAGGAGAGGACACTGAGCAGCTGTTTTCACATCTGGACACTGGAGCACTAGTGTTGGACCCCAGAACACCCTTTTTATTAGGGGGGACACACAGGTGCTCCAGTGTATACTATAGGGGGGGCTACATCTGTGAAGCTTGTACCAAACAGGTAAAGTATTGCAGCTTGACAAAGGACACTAAAAAAGATACATCTTGGAACTCGGCTAAAATAGACAATTGTACCCCAATTCCAAGCAATGTTTCCTATTTCTAGTTCTGCCATCAAATATCTGTGTGCTAAGTATACCATTTTTGTTTTACATAGGGGAGAAAAGACTCGGACACCCCTCATTCCAGGAGACCAGAGACCCCCCCCCCCCCTCTGGAAGAAGGGGAAATACCAACCCAAGAAGAAGAGCAGGAGGAAGAAGAAGATGTGGTGGAGATTGGCACCACAACAGGTGAGTGTCTGCGACCACAGGCTCAGGTAAAAGAGATGGATGTTGGCAGATTTTTGAGACCTTTTTTTTGTTCTTTATCTCTTTTTAGGTGATTGTGATCCAGAACGCTTTACATCTGAAAGTGCCCAGATACTCATCGGGGAGATCATGGGGTGTAATCTCCAATTGCAAAACATCCAGCAACAAATCACTGATGTTATTAAAAAAAATAATAACATCATTGATGTTTTGGGGCGAATTTAGACCCCACAAAATCACCTGTTTTATCTTACGAAAATTTTTACAATGTTTAGAAAAGCCAAATTTGGAGGATGCACACAGTGTGCCAACATGTGCTATCTGCCATCACGGGAGATCAATGGACGCGTTTTGGGGGTGCAACCCCTTCCTCAATTATAAAGTCGCATTGAGGAAGGGCTTGCTCCCCCAAAACACGTCCCTTGATCCCCCCTGATGGCAGATAGCACATGTTGACATTCGTAAATTGGTGTGTATCTTCGAAATTTGGCTTTTCCAGGGGTGATTTCCCCCCATCTGAACGCTATATCAAACACAGTTCCTAAATACTCATGTCTGATATAGCCTTCAGGTTTTACCATATGTGAACTTTGTAAGTTCAAGTTTTTTGGCTTTCTTGTTGGTTTTACACAGGCCTGTTTTATCTGAAATGGATATTTCGATTTTTGAGAATGCTACTGCAAACATTGTTATACAACAAACATGTTGGTTTGTTTTAAAAACCTTTGGGAAATGCACATGTGATTGTGCAGGTATAAAAAAGTGCCTTACTCAAGAATGTGTGGATTATTGTCTCAACACTACAACACTTTTGGGGTGATGTAATTGCTGTTTTATGCAAAAATGGGGGTTATTTCCTAAGGGCAAATACACTTTGCACTACAAGTGCAGGTTCAGTGCAGTTGCAAGTGCACTTGTAGTGAAATGTGTTTTGGCATTTAGGAAGTACCAGCCAACACTGTTTTTTATAAGGTTACCCAATCACGACATTTTCTGCACTCAACACATTTCTGTCAGGGTCAGCTAAAACAAACACAAGCAGTAAATGTCCACAAAGAATTTCTTTTGGTTGTTTTTTATTTGAAAAAGGTGTCACAGATTGTCTGGCATATTGATAGCCCCCCTACCCGCAAAGAACTCCAGGTAGCGTAACCGGACATCACGGGCATTCAGGGAGGGCAAGCCAGGACGGCCACTTTCAAGCGCCGTCAGTGTTGATGGATTAGGGATTCCGGCCTCAGGCCTAACTGAGCCAGCATAGTTGGCTGAATGTTTTCTTAAAAAATTATGGAGAACACAGCAGGCAAGTATTATATGGTTCAGTTTATACTCCGCCATATGGATGGGTGTCAGAAATAATCGGAACCGGCTGGCCAGGATTCCAAATGTGTTCTCCACCACTCTTCGGGCTCTGGCCAGCCGGTAATTAAAAACCCTCTGTTCCGGGGTGAGGGTCCTCATCGGGAATGGCCGCATCAGGTGGTCCCCCAGCGCAAATGCTTCATCAGCAACGAACACAAATGGGAGACCTTCAACATTGTCCTCTGGAGGTGGCAAGTCCAAGCTGCCATTCTGGAGACGCCTGTAGAACTCCGTCTGGGCGATCACTCCACCATCGGACATCCGGCCATTCTTTCCCACGTCCACATACAAGAACTCGTAATTAGCCGACACCACCGCCAACATCACTATACTATTAAACCCTTTGTAATTATAATAGTACGACCCCGAGTTGGGTGGTGGGACGATGTGGACGTGTTTCCCATCAATTGCCCCTCCGCAGTTAGGAAAGTCCCACCGCTGGGCAAAGTGGGAGGCCACAGTCTGCCATTCCTGTGGCGTTGAAGGAAACTGTTGAGGAAAAAACAATAAACATTACTATTTTTTCTAAGATACATGGCAAGCAGATTAGACACAAACATTATGGGGCAACCTCCAGATAGCATTTACTAAGGGGAATTTAACAACAACAAAGTATAAGGTACACCTATCATATTCCCCCTCCCCCCCTCTCATGGGCCATTTCTAACATTATGGGGGGGGGAACTCTTGGACAGGTAACCCTCTTCACTTCATTGAGAGATGAATGCCTAAATACAGGGTATTACTTGTAACAGCCCCTCCTTAGTTACACTATTGGCAGCCCACTGGACAGGTAAGAAGTGTCAGAATACAAAGATATAAATACACACTGTACACATTTGAGGACATTTGGACATTCTGCTATTACCTATCAAGATAATAATAGAATAACAAAACTTTAAACAGTACCATTGGAAAGTATACAGGCAGGCCCTTGCACTACATGCTTTGGGGAATTCATCCATACATCTGACCAGTAAAGAGATGGGTATAGTGTGTATGGGTTTGGCAAAGTCAGCAGATAGATGATTGAGGATAGAGAATTGGGATCAGCTGACTTAGCAGTTGGGGGAGGGAGGGTTAAAAAAAATTGGGGGACACCACAAAAAAAACCCTCTGGCACTCTGCCTGAATTGAAATCAAAAATCACATTTCCAAACATTTTAGGGGGTGTTTGGGGTAAAGCACTACTATAGAGCTGATAAAATACATTGTTAAGTGACTACATGAGGTGAATATAGGGCAGGAGACACCATGCTGGAGAGGTTATTGAAGGGCAAATATGTATGAAGGACCTAACATAATAATTACATAACAATCCAGCATGCATGAGGACAAAGGGGACATTCACAGCATATTACAATCATGGTAATTAGGGAATGAGGGAAGAAATACAAGATATTATCAAACATTAAATACAATAAAATGTGAGATAAAAGGATAAAAATCTTACCTTCATATACTCCTTCTGCAGGACCTGGATGATGGCAGAACAGGTCTCTGGGATAATGATCCCCAGAGCCTGGGGGGGAGATGCCTGTCGAGAACTTTAAGTCCTGCAGGCTTCTCCCTGTGGCCAAATACCGCAAGGTAGCGACCAACCTCTGCTCCGGAGTGATGGCTTGCCTCATGCAGGTATCCTGCCTGCTGATATAGGGGGTCAGCGAAGCCAACAAACGGTGAAACACGGGGTCCGTCATCCTGAGAAAGTTCCTGAAATCATCAGGATTATTCTCACGGATCTCACGGAGCAAAGGCATATGAGAGAACTGGTCACGCTGAAGCAACCAATTCTTGGTCCATGAACTCCTCCCCACCCTGTTCATGGACTGGACTTGTGTCAAGGTCAGGACCCCAACACCAAGCCCCCGCACAGCACAAACTCTACGAGGAGTACGCATACGAAACATGGCTAGAAAACGGTCGGCTGCTCAGAACGAAGTAACAGAACGCACTGAAGAACAGCAAGGCCTGTGAAGAGTGACCTGAAAACCAATAACGAATGAACAAGAATACAATGACTACTTAAAGTCACGCGGAACTTGCTTGCACGCACTGAAGAGCAGATACAAACCCACAAGCACAAACTGAACGGCAGAAAACGATCTGAAAGCTACGAGTCTGAAAAAGCGCGAATCGTCTCTCACCAAACTTTTACTAACACGAGATTAGCAAAAGGAGCCCAAAGGGTGCCGCGCCTGGTTCTGAACCGGCCTTTTCTAGTCTCGTCGTACGTGGTGTACGTCACCGCGTTGTTGGCGATCGGAAATTCCGACAACTTTGTGCGACCGTGTGTAGGCAAAACAAGTTTGAGCCAACATCCGTCGGAAAAAATCCTAGGACTTTGTTGTCGGAATGTCCGAACAAAGTCCGACCGTGTGTACGGGGTATAACAGTCCCTCAGTCCATTGAGTGAGAACTGCTTTTATAAACCACCTAAGGTGGATATAGATGGCTATATTTGGAGTCAAGATGGAACCTTTTCCCTGTCTAAAACACAATTGGAACACAATTTCTCTTGGGTATTACTTTGTTTTAATTTAGATCAACAGATCAATGATTCTCAAAGCAGATCTTTGGATCCTTAGAAATTGGTGATCGAGTCCTTGTAACCACAACTTTACATTCCAGACTTTAAGAAGACTGAAAATAAGAACCATTACCAATGACTATACAGATGCTCTTAGAAAACAATTCCATTCAAATTCAATTACTAAAGTAATGCTAAAGCTATGTTTTTGTTTTTTCTAAAATACCAAACATGTCATACTTACCTGCTTTCTGCAATGGTTTTGCACACAGCAGCCCCTCTTCTTTTTGGGTCCCTCCCTGGTGCTCCTGGCTCCTCCCCCTCGAAAAGTGCCCCCTCGAAAAGTGCCTTGGGGGCACCGCTGAGTGCTCGCTCCTGAGCCACTGCTCTGTGCATCCATAAAACGTATAGAGCTGCGGCACGCCCCCCCCCTCTTCATTGGTTCACTAGTTGTGATAGCCAAGGCTATTGTGAACATCGCTGGATTGGAAGGAGCGGGATCATGTAAGGATCAAGAGGGGGAGGTTGGTGCTACGCACACAGAAGGTTTTTCTTTTACCTTCATGCCTTCAGAACCACTTTACGTGATCTCTGGTGGTATCTAGTGACAGATCCTCCCTGGCCTCAACTAACTGCCGAGCAATAAAAAGATAAATAATGATATGACTTCCCTGCAATGGATTCCACATGGATTAGAGTGAAAAAGGCAGTTTTACTGTTTCCACCATTGCAGCCATTAGAAAAACATTAACATAGTATGCTGGGGTGTATTTGCAACAATCAAATATACTATATAAAGAGCAGCAGGGTGTGTCAAGTTTATTATTAGAGCCATATATGGTGTCAATTTCCACCTTTGTAGCCATATAAGGTGTCAAATTTAGTAAGTGCAGAACATCTCATCACTCATATATGAATGGCAGGGTCAATAAACAGCCACCAGTTGATATAAATCCTAAAGCAATAATGTGAAAATGGAATGTAAACTTTTATAAAAAAATAAAAATATGAATAAAAGGGCTAAAAATAATTAAGCTGTTTTGAGACAATATTTTGGTATTCTAACACATTGAACATTTTGTTACAGCTCGTACGCTCACACTTTTTACCAATCTAATGCTTTTTATCATGAAAAATCTTCTAGTTGCTAAGAAAAATTCTTATCCAATCCATTTTTAGAGCATTATTCTGTAGCTCCAAGTGAAACATATTCATTAATTGCTTTTGTGTTGTAAAGAGCCGCAGAGTGGAACTTAGCAAATGAAAGCCAATTACTCTTTCTGTTTTTGTGTATGTGTAATGCATTATTCTGTTGGGTGATATTTCAGCTCTCGTATTGTATACAAATTTTTAAAAAGAAGACTCTGTTTTTAATCCCCTTTCACTTTTGCTGTGTGTTTTTTCATTAGTATACAATTTACATATAGGTCTCATTGGGATCTAAACTCATAGAGGAAAAAAAAGCCCTTTATATGCATAAATAAAAAATGTGCATTTTATTTCTCGATGTACCGCTAGGGGCTTGACTCTTATTTATTGTGTGGCAAGAATATTGAATCTGAAAAAAGCAATTTAAACAGAGCTGACATGTAAATCAAAATTTATTTACAAGGGATATGCTGAAATATTACTCTGAAGAATATATTTTAATAAACCAGAAATCAATATTTTATTAATTTTGGGTTGTAATTTATCCATTACTTGTAGTAGATACTATACATGCATATGTATCATCCTAAAGCAAAACTAAAGTCCTGCTGTTTAAAAAATGCAAGTAGCTAGACTCTTTTAGCAAAGTCTCTTTGCCCATTGCTTCTTGAAATTCCTCTTTTTTGTACATACACTGTGTCGGATTCTTTAGATATACAGTTACAGCTACCTGTCCTCAGTTATTCAATGAGGCCTAATTTAATAACATATACTGCAGTATAGGAGACCAGCAACATACACCAATTGTATGCTAAAAGCTGTCTTCTTTATTGAATAGAATGGGTGTAGATCGCGCTGGACTGACTCAATCAGTCAGTGTTGTAGATTGATAGGGTGTGGGCAGAGGGAAAGAATTTGTTTCCAGAGGTCCGTGTCCAGTTTGAAAAAAGGTGATGAAGTTGTTTCCAGAGGTCCGTTTCCAATTTGAAAAAAGGTGGTAATAAACCCTGTTGGGGCTTGGGCTTCTACCTCAGTGTGCGTCCTTACGGTCGACTCCGCGTGTAATGTAGAAGAAATGAGGATAAAGGAGCACCCGGTGATCAAAGAGGTAAGTAATTCGTATTTTATTTGAAGTTTCAGCAATAAAAAGAGGTCAACGCCATTCAGGGGACTAAAGACTCCCCCTTCATCAGGGCTGCTAGCAAAAATTGTTGTGGGATGATCCTATTGGACGGTGCCTTTGGCACATGGATCTGAACCGTTAGAAGTCCTCAGCGATGGCTGTGTGTTCAGAGGCAGCAAAGGTAATTTATTGAATGATTGACATGGGCATTTATAATAGAACAGAAAAGGTGCAAGCTATGCAATCTTTGGTTATTGGTCATGGTCAGATGTTGATGACGGTTAATGATGACTTCAAGGGACTTATGCACTTTTTTAAATGTTTCTGAGTATCTTAATTTATCCTTTTTATGATTCAATGCCCCAAAATGTATGCAAGAGTCTCTTTGCTTTATCAGTGTATCCAAAACTAACTAGAAAGTTTTGGCTGGAGTTGGGTCAAAAGTAGTAGACACTTATGCCGCGTACACACGAGCGGACTTTGCGGCAGACTTTGCCCGGCGGACGGGATTTCGTCGGACAATTCGATCGTGCGTGGGCTCCAGCGGACTTTGTTTTCTCAAAAGTTGGACGGACTTAGATTTGAAACATGTTTCAAATCTATCCGACGGACTCGAGTCTGGTTGAAAAGTCCACTCGTCTGTATGCTAGTCCGACGGACAAAAAGCCACGCTAGGGCAGCTATTGGCTACTGCCTATGAACTTCCTTATTTTAGTCCGGTCGTACGTCATCACGTACGAATTAGATGGACTTTGGTTGATTGTGTGTAGGCAAATCCGTTCACTCGTAAAGTCCGTCGAAAAGTCCGCCGGGCAAAGTCTGCCGTAAAGTCCGCTCGTGTGTACGCGGCATGACTCGAATGATCCCAAAAATGCCTCCACTCAGGTTAGCATAAAAGAGAACATGTTGGAGATGTCTAGCTTTTTGGGACATAGATTTTGGCAGCCAGCCCCCTTTAATTCAGTTTTGTGCAAGTTATTATGGCTTAAAGGGGTTGTAAACCCTAATGTTTTTTAACCTTAATGCATCCTATGTAATTAATGTTATTACTGTGCCTTGTAATGATGTAGTGGCTGTCAACAGAAGTATAGTGTACAGCGGAGGATGGGACATCTGACACACCTGGAAGCAATGGATACCAGTGACAATCATAGCTCCTCAAAACAGAGAAGACTCACTGCCCAATTGAAACATAGTATTAATAATCTTATTTTAAGTATACTGTAAGTTTTTTTTTAAAGTCTAGCAATAGGTTCACTTTAAATGTTCCTACCAAAGTCACATACTCTAGGTTAGTTTGAAATACACTGAAGTTTCCTGGGGTTGAAAGGAGACGATCCTGGAAGAAGCCCTGATGGTAGTGTGACCACAATCTTGGGTACTCTAGTAACTATTATTATATTCCTAATCAGTTTAAAGAGTTAGTCCATCCTAACCTAATACTTTAAATAAGGTGGGAAGAATCAACTCCAGGCTCTTAGGTACCTCAACAGTGAGATCTGTCTACCTTAACTTCTGCCCTTCTCAAAGTTATGGGTGTTCACCCACCTCTGTATGCTCCAGCTCCTCTTTACATTTTTATAATAAATAATAATTATAAAAATACAACAGGGAGATTGTAAACCAATCATAATGTTAAAGTGTATGTATAGCTGATTTGTTTTGGATAGAGTAGGGAAGGGTTGAAACCCCTGTTATTAATTTTTGATGCCTTTATTCCATTGGGGTCTCCACAGCAAGTACACAGACAGCAATAAAAAGTTGAAACTGAAGGAAAAAAACCCACTACACTGATAGATGACGAACTTGAGCTGGAATAGACATCAAACCAGCCCTCACAAATTATTTGCTTTACTGACTCTCAGCCCAGACCAGACCCTAACCCTAAGTTTTCTCCAGCTTTGATGAAGGGGGACCCTTTCAACCCCAAAACATGTTGGCTCACCTTGTTGAATACAAATAAAATTAATGTATCTTCTTACATGATTCCACAGGAACACCCCAAAAGACTTCCCAGAAAAAAAAGCTGCTTACCAGATTCCACATACCACCCATCACAAATTATGATGTACCAAGCTAATGCTCTTGATCTTTATGGATATATATATATATATATATATATATATATATATATATATATATATATATATATATATATATATGCAATATAAATAAATAAACTTGGCCAATGCTCTTCCCCTTCCCAATTTGGTCCAGAACTAGAAGAAAAGTATTGCTTGTATAAGCACATTAACCTCTTCCCACTGACACAATGCATATATGTTAGTTAGGTGTGTCCTAACTCCCAGCCACCACACAAATGCACCCATGGGGCTCTGAGGTTATGTGCTGAGAGTGCAGTAAATGCACACTCCCAGTACACTGAATGAAATGTCACTGGCAGCTCCCATCCCAATCACTGTTTGCATCAGGGGACAGTGGGACGCCAGGCTTGTGATTAGGTGACCATTGTGACAGCCAATCTCAGCAATTGCATGATCAAGAAAAAGGTGTATAGCGATAAGGCTGATTGGAGTATCTTGCAGAGTGTTAGCCCTGGCCCACCTCCGTGGGAAACTTGGAAGGAAGAAAGAAATGGCTGCACATCCAGAACTCCTGATTGCCTTACTGATTAAGCACAAGATGTATGTATGAAACGCGTCTACGTGACCACAGTTTTGTATCTTTGGTGTTATCTTTGTGGAACAAAATAAAAGGCAATCAGGAGTTCTGGATGTTCAGCCATTTATTTCTTCTTTCCAAATTGCATGATCAAGAAGCATCCTCCATCCTCCAATAATTTAGGGTACTAAAAGGGCCATTGAGAGGAGGCTGCAAGCGGTTAGGTGACTTATCTCTTCAAAAATTAAATACTGAATTTGTTCAAACTATCTCTTTAAAGTGGAACTAAGCTCTACTATTCTTTATTGCCAAGGAACCTGCCATCTTAGGCTGGGGTAACACATGCTGCAGCTGCGGCTCACAGCAGGGGTCTGGTGAATCCCTGTTCACCAATTTAGGTGCGAATCAGGTCCGAATTTTTGCTTGAATTCTCACCTGAATTGGAACCACAGGACCCTTTCCAAGTGCGGACCGCTGCCGCCCCAGAGGTTTGTGAACTGGCCCCATTGTGAGTCGGGCACACTCTCCTGTCATGCGAATTGGATTCAGGGAAAGCCGCATCCAATTCACATAAGTGTGAACCCAGCCTTAGTCTTTGTTCGATCTGCAGTTGTCATGGTGATGCACGTGTGATTGGCGATGACACCAGGCATTCAATGGCTTGATAGTTTGATTGAGGGATAACATAAGCACACTGACAATGTAACTGTTGTAACTGCAACTGTAACTGTTAACAGTTAGGCTACATTTGCATGGGTGATTTAGCACAGTGTGAATTGCAGTAGCAGGAATCTGCTATTCACAACTGCTATTTTCACAGGCTTGTGCATGTCCACCAGCGATTACTGCAGGAAAGCCATGAATAGCTGCAGCCGCTGGCGCCCTGTCATTAAGGTGGATGGGTTCAGCGGCCACAGCTAAGTGCTCACAGCAGCAGCAGGAATCAACAGATTCTTGCCTCTGCATTTTGCACTGGGCTTTATCGCCACTGTGAATGTAGCGTTATCATTCAAAGCATGCCTTGAATGTAACTGTTTGGGAAACAGTTAAATAGATGGGTTTAGTTCCACTTTTAATTTCTTGAACATATCACCAAAATATTAGCTTAAACACAATACTAATCCAGCGCCAATGTGTGTAAACCCAGGGACCTCAATCAAGGCATGTAGAAAATAATCAAATAATACAAATGTATACCATATACCATATAGTCAGTCATCCATGTGACACATAACATGTACTAAGTAGATTGACAAGACTTAAAATGGGGGAGAGGGGGGGGGGTTGGGGGAAAGGGAAAGGGAAATCAGTGCAGCTGGACTAGCCGTAACTGATAGATACAGATTTAAAACAATAACCAAAGAATGTCCAGCGCTCTGAATGTCTCATAAACAGTTGCCAGCAGTCCAATAATAAAGGTTAAGAGATTTAATGTTTGTGTATGATAAAAACACTGTAATAAAAGCAATAAATGAACAGTATGTCATCCTATGTTAATAACACTGTAGGACACTTGAATAAGAAAGTTTCTAACAGCCAGAAGTTCCAATCAGCAGCAGGCAGTTTAAGACTGGAGATCCATCCAAAAAACCTAACCCCAGGCTGGGAAGCAGATGGAAGGGAGTTGGAGGGGAGATGGAAGCCCCAGCCCACCAAACTCAGGGGATCCACACTGTAAAAATCAGCTTAAGATGGAGAGGCTCACCGATTCCGGAGGACAGATCTGTGGATGTGATGTGAAGGCAGGCTGTGAATCCACCGGGAGGGAAAGGTCTCGCAGACGCTCTGTGTCAGGGGATGATGACGTCAGCCCAGCTGGAAGAGGAAGGCGCGGCTTCACACAGGGGAACCGCCGGAACAACAGCTGATAGCGCTGGGCAGCTGCAATGCCGGTCTGTGTCCCCTCTGACTGGAAAAACCTCAGTGGGAGGCAGTGACACTTGGTGAAGCCGTAATGGTAGTGATAAAACTTATCAAGAGGTGACAAGGTGGACAGGAAGCCACCAGGGGACAGGCTGGGGGCATAAACCAATGAGTCTGCCGGTTTGTGTCACCTCTGCATGGAGTGAACCTCAGGAAAAAGTGATGGCAATCAGGAAGTCTAGTGAACCACATGGGCTGCCAGCCAGAAGTAGATAGATGGAATTGGCAGGCGAATGGGAGAACGCTGTGTGTGGACCATATGAGGCTCCCACGGGTGGGTAAAAGAGAGGATGGATTCACCGTGGCATGGTGCTGAGTGGAAACTCTGTTAGTAGTTGCCTTGACGACGCGTTTCGCGCGTTTGCGCTTTTTCATAGTCCCTATGAATCCATCTCTCTTTTACCCACCCGTGGGAGCCTCATATGGTCCACACACAGCGTTCTCCCATTCGCCTGCCAATTCCATCTATCTACTTCTGGCTGGCAGCCCATGTGGTTCACTAGACTTCCTGATTGCCATCACTTTTTCCTGAGGTTCACTCCATGCAGAGGTGACACAAACCGGCAGACTCATTGGTTTATGCCCCCAGCCTGTCCCCTGGTGGCTTCCTGTCCACCTTGTCACCTCTTGATAAGTTTTATCACTACCACTACGGCTTCACCAAGTGTCACTGCCTCCCACTGAGGTTTTTCCAGTCAGAGGGGACACAGACCGGCATTGCAGCTGCCCAGCGCTATCAGCTGTTGTTCCGGCGGTTCCCCTGTGTGAAGCCGCGCCTTCCTCTTCCAGCTGGGCTGACGTCATCATCCCCTGACACAGAGCGTCTGCGAGACCTTTCCCTCCCGGTGGATTCACAGCCTGCCTTCACATCACATTTACAGATCTGTCCTCCGGAATCGGTGAGCCTCTCCATCTTAAGCTGATTTTTACAGTGTGGATCCCCTGAGTTTGGCGGGCTGGGGCTTCCATCTCCCCTCCAACTCCCTTCCATCTGCTTCCCAGCCTGGGGTTAGGTTTTTTGGATGGATCTCCAGTCTTAAACTGCCTGCTGCTGATTGGAACTTCTGGCTGTTAGAAACTTTCTTATTCAAGTGTCCTACAGTGTTATTAACATAGGATGACATACTGTTCATTTATTGCTTTTATTACAGTGTTTTTATCATACACAAACATTAAATCTCTTAACCTTTATTATTGGACTGCTGGCAACTGTTTATGAGACATTCAGAGCGCTGGACATTCTTTGGTTAAAATATTAGCTTAGATATTTACAAGGATACAACATTTAAATATGTCTACATTGGCCACAAGCTGCAATAATAATTATCAAACAAAAAAATCTGAAATCTCTATACTTTTTATGCACAGAGTATACAGTAGATGGTATCACAATTCATAAAGAAGCAAAATGCTTCCTTGGATTTTATTTAAAGTTCTGAATGATCGCTGTTGATTGCAAGCATAATGACACTTTGCACTGCCTGTTTTGTAAAGTCAGTGGAATGATTATATAATGTGTAATTTTAATTAAGAATAACTGTATATTACACTTTCAGCACTTATCCCTAAAAGCTTAAAAATAAATTTTTCTGCAAAACTTAAATGAGCAAGTGCAATCACAAAGCAGATACAACTTCTTTCCAGTGAACTTGAATATACTGTGCTGAATATGGGGCTTGCTATGTTAATTACAGAATTGTTATATGTATGTTTCCTTCTGTGCTCCACATGCACTAATCTTTAAAGAAGCTAAATCAATATATAGTTGCTCAGAAAAAATGCAGGTCATAATTTTTTTGTAATAAATACAATTTGTAAGTAATATTTGATATGGATATTAGGGTTAAATGTGGAGTTTAGTTACTACATACAGCTGTAGTGAAGATAAGACAGCAGAGAAACAGAAGCTTCCACTCAAATAGTTCAAGACAATTTAAAAAGGTGACAAATGCATAACTGTTGGTCTCTTCACCAAGCTGAGCTGAAACATTACTAAAAGTGATCTCTAAGAAGATATAAACATAAACAAATGCAGCTCTGTATTCATTATACATTCTCAATCAGTGATCCGCTGAAACCCGGGGTTCCTCCAGAGGTTGCTAGGGGTTCCTGAAAGCGAAGCTCAAGGCCCCATAAGCTATTTTTTGATAAAATTCCTCCGTGATTGTTAGTGTTGTACTATAGCAGTGATGGCGAACCTTGGCACCCCAGATGTTTTGAAACTACGTTTCCCATGATGCTCAACTACACTGCAGAGTGCATGAGCATCATGGGAAATGTAGTTCCAAAACATCTGGAGTGCCAAGGTTCACCATCACTGTACTATAGTATTTGGATATTGTCATAACTGTGTTCATTGTTATTTTTAAATCTGTAATATCTTACATGATCTTGGAAGCAGGCAGGGTCCATCAAGGTTGTGGGCATCTGAAGTGCGCTCCTGTATATTTCCAGAATTAGGTGCAGCTGGCTACCCAGCATGCACCTCCTGATCTCACACTTGCGCGGTAATGACACAGCTTGTGGATACAGGTTGCCAAAGAAACAGCAATAGCAATTGTTCCAAAAACTCCAATCATGTAATTTCCTGTTTACAAATATAGAGATATTTCACCATTAGGTTTCCCAAAGACTCTTGGGATAGTTGATGTCTATATCCCAGGAGTCCATGGGAATCGCCCAATGATGACATCGCGTAGGAGGCCAGGATCTATACTGAAAAAAGGTATTGAGAAGTATTAAAATAAAAAAAGAATATCCATTTAGGACTTAACTGCGGGTGGGCATTGACGTCAGAGGAACTTGACTGACCTCCAATCTAAAGATGCAGTAGAGAGAGAGATATTCCAGTTTACCGAGATTATGTAGTCCAATTAGTAATATAATGTATAAAGAACCACTGATAGGGGTATGGAGTAGTCCACAAACAGTCTCTAATCCTAAATGGCAAGATGTAAAGGCAGAGGGGGAAGCTCAGGACCACTTTTGGCTGCTATCCTCAGAGTTGTGACCTGCTCTGTGTGGCCTCTAGAAAGAGCTGGATGCTCCGAGCGCATAGCCTTGCCTTCTCATCTGTTCCTCTATCCTTCCCGTGACGTCACTTCCGGTGTGCGTTCCATGCTGGTTGGCGTGGCCTCCTGGGACTCCTCCAGGCTCCCAAATGGTCCATCCTCCTCTCCCAGCAATTGTTACACCTCACAGCGGTCCTGCAGGACAGATACTTGTGGAATCTACAACTACATACTGAGCACCAGATGAGCGTTTTAACTTTTTTCTCATGTGAGTGTTACTTATCCATAGTTATTGAAGCATTTAACTGGGATACGGCACTTATCTGGTGCTTACTTCCTTTTGTTCTCTTCTCCAATCTGACGAGGCCTGCACAGGGTCTAAGCCAATCATCATTTAGCAGAGCTAGTGGTATGACACCAAATTATTTTTTTAGCTGTTGGTAAGGAAAGCATTGTGAGCAGCACTTTAAGGGGCATTTTTCCACTCATCACCAATGCTGGGGGCATTCTTCTGATTGTCACAAATAAATTGATTTTTTTTCAGGGTTTCCCTGAGACCTTAAAATTAATCCAAAGTGTCCCTCTGGGGTAAAAAGGTTGAGAAAGGTTGTATTAATGCATCACTGATTTTTTTTTTTTTTTAAAGACAAAGTATAGGCATCTGAAATGTACTTGGTATTAGCCTGCTGCAGTTCTCTGTACAGCAAAGCTAGATTACAAGAGGTATAAGCAACACAAAGAGCCTTTAATTTTTGCTAATGTACCAACAAGGGATTTGCTGATAGGAGGAGAGCAGAGTTACAGAGAGATGAGCTTATTTGACTGCTGCTTTTTCTACCACTGTCTAGTCACAGTCTATTCACCGACTGTGGAAGGCTGACTAGTGCCTTAGGGTGTACACCCCGAAGCTCAAAAACACATGCGTGTCTGATTGTGTGTGTAGCGCTGGTAGATTTTTCAATCTACTGCTTATAGGTAAATTTAGTGGGTTATCTGTTTATACATAGTCAGATTTGCCTCTGTTCCAGCTTGGCTGAGTTGGCTGAGTTGCATGTAGTTTCACACTGTGCCTGTGGGTGTCGTTGTCACCATGGGTCGGTGTTGGAAAGGCAACACGTTAAAGCTAACTCAGTGGAGGTGGTCCTCCGAGTTGCATTCTGGGAGAGGGTATTTATGGAACAGACGCCATGTTTTAGGGTTCGTTTTCATTCCACCTGCTGGCCCTCCTGGACGACAGGTATGTGCTAGGAGTACTACCTCGTGGTCCTCCGACTGGGAGGCCCACGTTGCTGCAGTGTGTGGGTGGGCCCAGAAGCCTGTCTGGGGCCTCCCACAGCGGCAAGGGAATGGTCCTGGGCTGTCTGTTCTAAAGGGAAGAAGCTGGACAACTGAGAAGATCCCAGGGGAGGACCCATCATGGAAGGATCATGCAGACGGCTGATCTTGAGAGGGGCCTGGTGACTCAGTTGGAGGACGTATCCTAAAGTAATCCTATCGCATAGTACTGCCGGGTCAGCTTAAAGGTTCTCGTGCTGTGTTTGCTGTTCATCGTAAACCATTACATCCTGTGGCAGAGGATCGTATGGGTTTCTATTCCATTCAAGTCTTTGGCAGAGACTTTTGTTTGTGCTGCGTACTGGCTGCTAGGTTAGTGAGAGAAACCTATCCAGGTAGGCAAAGATTCAGCTCCAAAAAGAGAGTACATTCATCTACAAGATTCCAATTCCTAATACTACACTAAGAAAAGGTATTTGAACTTCCCTGCAACTCTTCTTCTACCTCTTTCCTGCTAGTTCTTTCAATTATGTTTATTAAAGCATTGGAAAAGATACTCAAGTGCCCGGTGCCTACATTGTCTGGTATTAAACTCAACAGGACCCTAGACCCGGTTCTGGTGAAATGAAGGTAACGAAGGTGACGGTGACAGCCCGCTTTAAACCAGCAGCTCCACCAAGAGTTATTGCTAGATGTGGGGGCGTCGTCCGGGATTGTTAGCCGTCAAACTCCCGCAACCCTGAGAAGTATTTCACCGGGAGTTTACATTGGAATAAGTTTCTGGACTTTGTCATTTTTTTGGGGAGAAGAAGGGGTTAAAGTGCAGGATTTTATTTCTGACTGCGTAGGCTGCGGGTGAGAAGTAAAAACCCGGGAGCTACGTGATCAGAGGAACAAGTGGGAGGAGCCTAACCTACTTGTTACCACGTGGGACGCGTGTGTGTGTGTTTGGCGCCAGAAGAGAGGAGAGGCCTTGTGATCGTGCTGAGAAGATCAGAGTGCAGCCATGTCTTCTTTTGCGTTGGTACCGCCAACTATAGGACCTAAGATGTTCCCTACGAGTACCGCTGCGGGTGCTATGCTGACAGATACCGGCATTCGTTTGAAACCGCAGGGGAGGTTTGTGCTATACACAGTTGGAGATATTGAAGGGCTGGGCATGCTTTGCCACAAGTGTGAAGGACTGGCCATACACCTCCGTCCATTTGTCCGTTGTTTGCAGTGCGGAGAATATTTGTTCACAGTGGAGCAACCTACCATGTCGCTCCATGCTTATCGTGTGAATTGGGCTACATGAATTGCCACAGTAGAAACTACTGCCATTGCTGCTGGAGAGCAACAGGCTGTGATCTCGTCTGCTACCATGAGTGCTTCCGAGGAAGATGCCGCTGTTACTGCTTCCTCAGCGGATATCACCGTTATGTCTATGCCTACTACACCTATCCCCATTGCACCTGTCCAGAGGAAGGTGGGATATGTGAAGGCTTCCCACGGCCGTGGTCAAGGCTTACCCCAGAGACTACCCGAACCGGAGCCAGAGAAATATATGGATCCGGAGAAGTCCACGTCAGGAATGGGTGAGAGATCAAAGGGGAATGTATCTGGGACTCTTTGTAAATATTTGCCAGCAGAGGAGTTGAGAGACTCGGAGATAGATTCTATGTCAGATCTCTCCGGTGATGATGATTTGTTTGAGACAATGTCACAGGAACTATTGTGAGCCCAGCAAGATGTTGCTTCTGCCTTAATTTTCTCAGAGTGGACAGCCCTGGATTCTGGGAAGACATCACCTTGTGTGGAGCCGCACAGTACTACCAAAGAGACATTGTCTAAAGTTGCTAGTTTGCTTCCAACACCCGTCGGGTCTATGGTGAGTAAATCACTGAACTCTTGTGTGCCCCCTGGTTTGGGGAAAAATAGATCTTTGCCTAAACTTGCACATTTACAGAGAGTGCTCACCAAACGTGTTGCCACAGAATATGGTCTGGAATTTCCCTATGTTACTCAGGAAATTATGCAGGAAATTGAGGCCAACCAGGAACTGTGGTACAGTGAAACTGTTTGGGACTATTTGTCTGTGCCAAAACCTTTCCGGAAAACTGGATATTCTGTTGCCATGGATGAAGGCTTCAATCGATGTATCTTACACTGGATGGTCGGCACATCTATGCTAACAAAGTGGTCATTTGCAGACCTGGAAAAGATGATGTTGTGTACTTTATCACTACAGTGGATAAACTGGGAAAGAAACTGACATTGCCAGATCCCTGGTTTCATTGGTGATTATGAACAAGAACTTTGGGGTATATAGTTAGAGAGTGTCAGTATATAGAGATCTCCGTGGTCAAGAAGTGATATTCATCCCAACGTTTTCAAATCCAAAGACTCTTTGCTAGCTGGATTTTCTTTATTGAAAGTATGTGATTCACTCAAAGATAGGGATGGACTTTTCAAGTTACTTTAGTTCATTTCTATTAAAAGGAAAAGTATACGGGAAGAGAGTGTCATTCTTCTTTTGGAATGAGGCTTTGCTCCTAAACTGTTTAGTGAGGAAACTGTACATATTTAGTGTGTGTCTAACTTTGTTTTTTTCAGGAACAATTGGATCTCCTATCAAGCTGTTAGGCTTTCCAGCTAGATAGATAGTGGGACTTGTAACAGTTCTAAATGTGATTTCTTTTACGGATGTGAATATGTTGTTCTATAAATGTTAAAACTGTAATATTTCTATACTGTCTTTTCTTTCCCCTTCATCCAAGTTTTTTTTAAGTTCAAATACCTACTCTCAGTCTTGGGAGTTATTTTGACAGACGTTGAGGACAACGTCTATTGTAGTGGGGGGAGTATGTAGCGCTGGTAGATTTTCAGTCTACTGCTTATAGGTAAATTTAGTGGGTTATCTGTTTATACATAGTCAGATTTGCCTCTGTTCCAGCTTGGCTGAGTTGCATGTAGTTTCACACTGTGCCTGTGGGTGTCAATGTCACCATGGGTCGGTGTTGGAAAGGCAACACGTTAAAGCGTATGAGTGCTCCTCTGTCCCGGAGATAACTCGGTGGAGGTGGTCCTCCGAGTTGCATTCTGGGAGAGGGTATTTATGGGACAGACGCCATGTTTAAGGGTTTCTTTTTCGTTCCACCTGCTGGCCCTCCTGGCCGACAGGTATGTGCTAGGAGTACTACCTCGTGGTCCTCCGACCGGGAGGCCCACGTTGCTGCAGCGTGTGGGTGGGCCCAGAAGCCTGTCTGGGGCCTACCACAGTGGCAAGGGAATGGTCCTGGGCTGTCTGTCCTAAAGGGAAGAAGCTGGACAACTGAGAAGATCCCAGGGGAGGACCCATCATGGAAGGATCATGCAGAGTGCTGGTCTGGAGAGGGGCCTGGTGACTCAGTTGGAGGACATATCCTAAAGTAATCCTATTGCATAGTACTGCTGGTCGGCTTAAAGGTCAGCTTCTAGTGCTGTGTTTGCTGTTCATCGTAAACCATTACATCCTGTGGCAGAGGATCGTATGGGTTTCTATTCCATTCAAGTCTGTGGCAGAGATTTTTGTTTGTGCTACGTACTGGCAGCAAAGGTTAGTGAGAGAAACCTATTCAGACGGGCAAAGATTCAGCTCAAAAAAGAGAGTACATTCATCTACAAGATTCCAGTTCCTAATACTACACTAAGACAAGGTATTTGAACTTCCCTGCAACTCTTCTTCTACCTCTTTCCTGCTAGTTTTTTCAATTACATTTATTAAAGCATTGGAAAAGATACTCAAGTGCCCAGTGCCTACATTGTCTGTTATTAAACTCAACGGCACCCTAGACCCGGTTCTGGTGAAATTAAGGTAACGAAGCTGACGGTAACAGCCCGCTTTAAACCAGCAGCTCCACCGAGAGTTATTGATACATGTATATATATATATATATATATATATATATATATATATATATATATATATATATATAGTGGGTAAAACAAGTATTGAACATGTCACCACTTTTCTAGGTAAATATATTTCTAAAGGTGCTATTGACATGAAATTTTCACCACATGTCGGTAACAACCCATGCAATCCAAAACGAAAAAGTTCAGAAATTAAGTAGTGCGTAATAGAATGGAATGACACAGGGAAAAAGTATTGAGCATGCTAACTGGAATGTATTTAATACTTCATACAAAATCCTTTGTTGGTAATGAAAGCTTCAAGATGCCCCCTGTATGGAAAAACTAGTCACATGCATTGCTCTGGTGTGATTTTGGCCCATTCTTCCACACAGTATTCAAATATCTTGGGCCTCTTCTATGAACTCTGATCTTTAGTTCTTTCCATAGATTTTCTATTGGATTCAAGTCAAGTAATTGGCTGGAATAATCTAGCTGCTTTATTTTCTTTATTTGAAACCAATTGAGAGTTTCCTTGGCTTTGTGTTTGGGATCATTGTCTTGCTGAAATGTCCACCCTTATTTCATCTTCATCATCCTGGTAGATGGCAGCAGATTTTTATCAAGAATATCTTGGTACATTTTTCCATTCATTCTTCCTTTAATAATATGAAGTTTGCCAGTACCATATGCTGAAAAACAGCCCCACATCATGTTTCCTCCTCCAGACTTCACTGTTAGTATGGTGTTTTAGGGAGGATGTGCAGTGTCATTTAACCTCCAAACATGGTGTAGAATTTGGCATCCAAATAGTTACATTTTGGTCACATCTGACCAGATTATATTATCCCAGTATTTCACAGGCTTGTCTAAATGTTGTGCAGCAAACCTTAAATGAGCTTCATTATGACTTTTCTTCAGCAATGTAGTCTTGCATGTTCAGCTTGCATACAGGCCATGGCGGTTGAGTGCATTACTTATTTTTTTCTTTAAAACAATTGTACCTGGTAATTCCAGGCCTTACTGAAGCTCTCCACAAGTGGTCCTTGGCTCTTGGACAACTCTTCTGATAATTCTTTTCACTCCTCTGTCAGAAATCTTGCAAGGAGCACCTGCCGTGGCTGGTTTATGGTGAAATTAAGTTCTTTCCACTTACGGATTATGGCCCCAGCAGTGCTCGCTGGAACATTCAGAAGTTTAGAAATCCTTCTGTAACCAATGCCATCAGTATGTTTTGCAACAATAACAATCTATGCTTCACGGGGGTGATTAGGGTGTGCCCAGGCACACCTGGCACACCCCCTGCACACGCCTATGGACAAGACATGTAGATATTACCAAACTGCAGCAGAGAAAAATCAGGTCAAAAGGAAAAAACAGGAAAGTGTAGTAGATCGTAATGTGTTTATTATGCCACTATAATGAGCTACTCACATGATAAAAGACATGAACAAGCTCATCTGAATGCAGTGGTGCTGGGTGCTGTGTCATCATCCGTTTGCAATGATTTGGTGGCGAGGAGAAAGCCTGCTGGTGTCGGGAGCCGGAGGAGGAAGTCCGCTGGGGGAACCCAGTTGTCCCGGTGGAGCGCAGTGTGGTTCATAGCGTGGGGAAAGCAGCTGGGCAATGGTGACATCATGAGTCCCAGGATTTAATGAGATGCACTTCGGAGCATGCACCGTACTACCTTGGAGCAAAAACAAAATCAGGTCCCCTGCCATACTACAAAAGGCCGGTGTGAATCTTACCAGGTAACCTGTGCAAAAAAAAAAAAAAAGATAATAATTCACTACCCTGTTATTTCTTACCTTGACTATTGCTCCTTCCATGTCAGCCTACCTTTACATAGGCTGCCTGCCTCAGTCTGTCATGAATGCTGCCGCCATACTCATCCACCTTACCAGTCGTCATTTTCTGCCATCTCTCTCTGACAATTCTTCCACTAACCTCTGGTTGTCCATTGAATATAATTCAAAATATTAACAACAATATTAAAACTCTGTTCCAAGCTACATCACTAACCTCATCTCAGGCTATAACCCAGACTGTCTAATTTGCTATTCCCAAAATCTCCTCCTTTCTAGCTCCCTCATCATTTCCTCCATGCTTATATCTTGGACTTCTCCAAAGCCTTTCCCATCCTCTGGATTTCCCTATCCCAATCTGTCTGGCTATCTCCTACTTTAAGTGATCCCTGAAATAAAGTTGATTTGACCCTTTGGAAATGGTATGCAGCTCCTGGACTACTTTGCTGAATTGGCTGTGGGAGAATTGGACCCTGAGGGAACAAGCACCTGCAAGCTGGAAAATTGCACGTCTTAGGAGTGGCTTCAGCGTTTGTGAGGAACTCTTCCTTACAGGTATGTCTTTTCCTGAAATTCTGCTATTAGGTGACAGGGTCTCTTTAATGTGGTGATTTCTGATTGTTGCAGGTTCACAAACTCTGTACGCTGCTTTATTAGACATTAAGGAAAGGCTTTGCTATTATATACATTACCTAATTTGTTAAATTTGCTAAGCAGGCTTTTCAGTGCTTGAAACTTTCTGGCAAGCGACCAGTATTCTGCCAACATGACTAAAACTTACTAAGTACCTAATTGAGCATAATGAAGCACTTTCTGGACAATGATTGGCTAAGTGTCAGTGACAGAATTTGGCTCCCTTCACAGTAAACAACCACTGACAAAACTGTAAACAAGCAAAAACAGCATTTTGTGTTTCTTCATGACAGAGAAATTCAGCGAAGTAAAGCAAGTTTGCTTTCATGGACTATTTTTCATGGATTTTACTCTGCTGCTTGCCAATGATTCATGAAAGATATCTGGAAGATAATTGTACAGTACACATACTGGGGCAAATTACCAAACTATAATAAATGTAGCAGTAGATCCTGTAATGGTCATTCGTGATGCCTGGATTTAAAATAAAAAAAAATAAGCTTATTATTATGACAAATAATCAACATCCCCTATATCTTCTCCTATATCTTAACCACTAGGAATGGGCGAATGATTCGGCCCGAGCATGAGTTCAGGCCGAACTTTGGCTGTTCGCCCGTTCGACTAACACCTGAATTATTGGGGGGGTTCGACCATTTGTTCGGTCCGCTGAGTGACCACAATGGACTGCGCTGCAGCACAGTGCATTAGAATTCCTGATTGGCTGAAGCAATGAAAGCTTTGCACAATCAGGGCACAGAGCACTGTCAGAGCCATGATTGGACACTGTCATGATGACTCTATTCAATCATGGCTCATTGCTCTTAATCCTGCCCCACACTATAAAAGTATTCTTTCAATGGCGGCCATTTAATTGTGAAGAGATAGAACAGGGCTCTGTTCAGTGCTACTAGAGAGTTAGTGTGCTATAGTGTGCTATTCTGATTCTATTGTCAGTGTAGTATATCAGTTTAGTGTGAATCTAATGATAGTTCAGTCAGTGTGATTGTAATGAGTGACCATTCATTTTTACGTTAGTGTCACTTTAGTGTGAATCTAGTGGTTGTTCAGTCAGTGTGAGTGTAGGGACTGTTTAACACAGTATATTTCTGTGCATTAGTTTGCATTTAATGCAGTATATTTCGGTGTGTTACCGCAAGTTTAACGCCGTATATTTCAGTGTGTTACAAGCCATTTAACACAGTATATTTCAGTGTGTTACTGCAAGTTTAGCGCCGTATATTTCAATGCGTTATGTGCCGTTTAAAGCAGTATATTTCAGTGCATTACTCCAAGATTAAGGCCGTATATTTCAGTGCGGTACGTGCCGTTTAACACAGTATATTTCTGTGTTAGTGCATGTTTAATGCAGTATATTTCAGCGCGTTACTGCAAGTTTAACGCTGTATATTTCAGTGCATTATTTGCCGTTTAACATAGTATATTTCTGTGTGTTAGTACACGTTTAATGTAGTATATGTTGGTGCGTTACGGCAAGTTTAATGCCGTACATTTCAGTGTGTTATATGGCGTTTAACACAGTATATTTCAGTGCGTTACTGCAAGTTTAACGCCATATATTTCAATGCGTTACGTGCTGTTTATTGCAGTATATTTCAGTGCGTTATGTGCCATTTAACGCAGTATATTTCTGTGTGTTAGTGCACGTCTAACGCAGTATATTGCAGTGCGTTACTGCAAGTTTAACGCCGTATATTTCAGTGTATTACGTGCCGTTTAATGCAGTATAGTTCAGTGCGTTACTGTAAGTTTAAAACCATATATTTCAGTGCGTTACGTGCCATTTAACTAAATATATTTCTGTGCGTTAGTGCACGTTTACACACTATATTTCAGTGAGTTACTGCAAGTTTAATGCCCTATATTTCAGTGCGTTAGTGTATGTTTAATGTAGCATATTTCTGTGGGTTACTGCACATTTGATGCAGTGTGTCAGTGCAGTTTTACTGCAGTATATTATAGTGTATCAGTGGAGTGTGTCTGTGTAGTGAGTACTCAACTTAAAGTGCACCAAACATCACTTTACATTGAGTAAAGTGCATGCATGTACACATTTCCACATCTTTATTACATTTTGTTAATAAGCAACCCCCCATCATGTCTGGGAGGACAACAAGGAGAGGCAGACGTTCCCATGGCACTTTGAGGGGGCCAGCAGTGTATGTGTCCACAGGCAAAGGTGGATGTGGTCAGTCCTCAGGCAGGGCATAATTTCCTCTGTTTAGTGATGTTCCCCATGCTATCCAGCCACAGCATGCAGAGGAGGTAGTGGACTGGCTTACTAAACCATCCTCATCCTACTTATCCTCTGTCACCTAAGCAGAGACAAATGCACAGTTCACTACAGCTGCCAGAGTGGCTAAACCTGCGTCCTTGTACACAGATATTCCTGCCATAGCCTCAGCATCAGGCATGGAGGAATCAGCTGAGTTATTTGAACACAGCGCCAGACACTTGCTCTTTGATGATGCACAGCCGTGACTTGATTCAGATTGTTTCTGAGGTTGAAGAAGGCAGGAACATGAGCCTACAGAGAGGGGAGAACACTGGTACACAAATTAGCAGTCATGCTCCTCCAGCCCCAGCGTATTGCCAAGTTGTCTTCAGTGGTAATGAGGATGGAGGAGATGATAATGATCAGGTCACTCACTCAAGTTGGTTGCCGGACAGAGCAGAGGAGGAAAGTGAGGGTGAGGCACAACCCCAACAAGTCAGCAATCATGGAAGAGTAGAGAGCAGCCACCCTGTTCCATTACATTGTGGAGCTGTTATCTCCTGGCCCACTTCCCACTGCTCAGCTGTCTGGGCCTTTTTTAGCACATGTGCAGCTGATCACACTGCTGCACTTTGCAAACTTTGTCCAAAGCACATCAAGCATGACAAAAACACCAGCCATTTGGGTAGCACATGCATGACAAGACATTTAACCTCCCACCACTCAGCCCATTGGCAAAAGCACCTGAAAGCCACACAAAAGGGGCGCAATTCTGTTCCTCCTCCTCACTCACCTCAGTCTGCCCCGCTATACCTCATGACCTCTCAGCAGCCTCCACTGACAGGGATGATGGTATAGCACAGGGTGTCCCAGGTCCTTGCAGCACCTTGCCAGTAGCACACCACCAGCTGTAGACTATAGCCGGCAAATTTTTCTACCCCATCTGATGCAGTAAAAAAAAATACAGTCACTGCCACCCAAATGCCCAGCATCTAAGTGCAAGCTTGTCAAAGCTGCTGGCTATACAACTTCTGCCTTTCTGTCTGGAGGATTCTGCCCCCTTCCGTAAATTTGCAGAATGTGCTATACCACAATGGCAGATTTCCAGTTGCTATTTCTTTTCACATAAGGCCATTCCGGCTCTATACCATCACATGAACGGCAATGTTGTGGCATTGTTGGGCAAGGCAGTCAACCGCAAAGTTCACTTTACTGCTTACACGTGGTCCAGCAAGCATGGTCAGGGACAATATATTTTGTTCACAGCACACTGGGTAACTCTGCTTGCAACTCAGATGGATGCAGGACAGGGCTCAGTGATGCAGCTTGTTGTGCCCTCATGTCTCCATACAGCTCTTGGTGATGACGAGAGATTTGTCAGCTCCACCCCCTCCTCCTCCAACATGCCCTCCTTTGCTGAATTGTCCTAAAAACCACAAGTACCCCCTAAGCGTTCAAGTGGCTATTCAATGAGTCAGGCTTAAAGGTGCCATGGAGTGCTTCAGCTGGTGTGTCTAGGAAACAGGAATCACACCAGAGAATCTTGCAGCTCTGCAGGGGCCAACTGGAGCCAGGAATGGTGGTGTGAGATAATGGCACAAACCTCCTGTCCACCCTCAGACAGGGAAAGTTGACACATGTGCCATGCCTGGCATATGTCATCTATTTGGTGGTGCAACATCTACTAAATAGGTACCCAGGTTTGGAAGATCTGCTAAAGCAGGCCAGAAGAGTCTGTAGCCATTTCAGGCGGTCATACACAGCTCAGTTGGGAATTCCACCTGCCCGTAAACTGCCTGATTTGTGACATACCCACCAGGTGAAACTCGACTTTGGCAATGCTGCAGCAGCTGCACATGCAGCAGAGGGCCATCAATGAGTACCTGTGTGAGTATAGCACAATGTCAGGCTCAGGCCGGCTTGGCTTTTTTCCCCACACTAATTGCTGCTCATAAAGGATTAATGAATTGTACTGTCACCATTTGAGGAGGCCACAAGTTTGGTGAGCCATGACAATGCATCAGTGACACGATCCCTGTTGTGTTCCTGCTGGAGCAGACTCTGCGTGGCATTATAGACTCCCTTTCTTCTCAAGGCCCACTTTATGCAGACATCATTGTTCCTATGCCACAGAACACACAAGAGGAGAAAGAGGAGGAGAATTCTGGCAGTTTTGGAGGCATTGAAGCAGAGGAAGACATACGTCAAACAGTAAGAGATGGTTTTCCATCCCCAGAACCCTTGGGAGTAGAACATGGCTGGGAGGAGGCAGTTCCAGATAGTATAATTCTCAGTGACCCTGAGGAGTCTGCTTCTCATGCCTCCGCAAATTTGCGATGCATGGGCTCCCTCATGCATCAAAGCCTGCAAAAGGACCCAAGAATACGTGAAAGGAGAAGGATCACTATTGGTTGGCAACTAGGGATGAGCCGAACACCCCCCTGTTCGGTTCGCACCAGAACATGCGAACAGGAAAAAAGTTCGTTCGAACATGCGAACACCGTTAAAGTCTATGGGACACGAACATGAATAATCAAAAGTGCTAATTTTCAAGGCTTATATGCAAGTTATTGTCATAAAAAGTGTTTGGGGACCTGGGTCCTGCCCCAGGGGACATGGATCAATGCAAAAAAAAGTTTTAAAAACGGCCGTTTTTTCAGGAGCAGTGATTTTAATAATGCTTAAAGTCAAACAATAAAAGTGTAATATCCCTTTAAATTTCGTACCTGGGGGGTGTCTATAGTGTGCCTGTAAAGGGGCGCATGTTTCCTGTGTTTAGAACAGTCTGACAGCAAAATGACATTTTGAAGGAAAAAACTCATTTAAAACTACCCGCGGCTATTGCATTGCCGACAATACACATAGAAGTTCATTGATAAAAACGGCATGGGAATTCCCCAAAGGGGAACCCCGAACCAAAATTAAAAAAAAAAAATGACGTGGGGGTCCCCCTAAATTCCATACCAGGCCCTTCAGGTCTGGTATGGATATTAAGGGGAACCCCGGCCAAAATTTAAAAAAAAAATGACGTGGGGTTCCCCCTAAATTCCATACCAGACCCTTCAGGTCTGGTATGGATTTTAAGGGGAACCCCGCGCCAAAAAAAAAAAAAAAAAACGGCGTGGGGTCCCCCCAAAAATCCATACCAGACCCTTATCCGAGCACGCAACCTGGCAGGCCGCAGGAAAAGAGGGGGGGACGAGAGTGCGGCCCCCCCTCCCTCCTGAACCGTACCAGGCCACATGCCCTCAACATTGGGAGGGTGCTTTGGGGTAGCCCCCCAAAACACCTTGTCCCCATGTTGATGAGGACAAGGGCCTCATCCCCACAACCCTGGCCGGTGGTTGTGGGGGTCTGCGGGCGGGGGGCTTATCGGAATCTGGAAGCCCCCTTTAACAAGGTGACCCCCAGATCCCGGCCCCCCCCTGTGTGAAATGGTAAGGGGGTACATAAGTACCCCTACCATTTCACGAAAAAAGTGTCAAAAATGTTAAAAATGACAAGAGACAGTTTTTGACAATTCCTTTATTTAAATGCTTTTGCATCAACCTTGACCTTTTCATAATAAACCCTTATGTTGAAAAGTGTTAACCTTGTCTCTAAAGCTCTTAATGCAAGCTATAAACGAACCTGCCTCTTGAAGGGCGCTACTGTTGTAGAGTAAGACTCTGAGCAGATCTGTCTGTAGTGGCAGTGTGTGTGTCAGACGCTTATTCTAAAATTATAATTGGTATTGCAAAATTACGAGTCTCCCCCGGCTCGGTCTTTTAAACGGGGGTGGTGGCAGTTAAAGGGTTAATTGTGTAATTAGCCCAGTGACAATCACTCTCAGGCTGCTCGCACCTAGATTGTGGTCCCGCAAGCTGGAAAATCTTTGTGCTGGGCGCAGCTGAGAGTGGCATTGTTACGTAAGTGACAGCGTGGTGTGAGGTTGGCCGGTCCTTTGTCGCGAGTTAGCGAGGAGGGCAGGGATCTGACACCCGCGTTCGTCACATATTGGTCATTGGTGACGTCACGGGGAATGCCACAGGGAAGTCCCGTCAAGTCACCGTGCGTCAGAGGGGGGCGGGGTCACCGGGTGGCCCCGCCCCCCCGTTATTTAAGAACTGTCAGACGAGGAGCGCCGTCACACAGCGGGAGCCTCCCTCCATGCCAGCATGGATTGCGGAGCGGCCCGGAGAAGAAAATGAAGAAGAAGAGAAGAAGAGAAGAAAAGAAGAAAAGAAGAAAAGAAGAAAAGAAGAAGAGAAGAGCGGGAGCCTCCCCCCCATGCCATGGGTGCGGAGCGGCCCGAGGAGAAGAAGACAGAAGACGCCGCGGAGGAGATGCTGGACGAGAACGCCGGAGGAAGAACCAGAAGAACCAGAAGAGCCAGAAGAACCAGAAGATGAAGCAAGATAGAAGAAAGAAGAAGCATTTAAATAAAGGAATTGTCAAAAACTGTCTCTTGTCATTTTTAACATTTTTGACACTTTTTTCGTGAAATGGTAGGGGTACTTATGTACCCCCTTACCATTTCACACAGGGAGGGGGCCGGGATCTGGGGGTCACCTTGTTAAAGGGGGCTTCCAGATTCCGATAAGCCCCCCGCCCGCAGACCCCCACAACCACCGGCCAGGGTTGTGGGGATGAGGCCCTTGTCCTCATCAACATGGGGACAAGGTGTTTTGGGGGGCTACCCCAAAGCACCCTCCCAATGTTGAGAGCATGTGGCCTGGCACGGTTCAGGAGGGAGGGGGGGCCGCACTCTTGTCCCCCCCTCTTTTCCTGCGGCCTGCCAGGTTGCGTGCTCGGATAAGGGTCTGGTATGGATTTTTGGGGGGACCCCACGCCGTTTTTTTTTTTTTTTTTTGGCGCGGGGTTCCCCTTAAAATCCATACCAGACCTGAAGGGTCTGGCATGGAATTTAGGGGGAACCCCACGTCATTTTTTTTTTTTAATTTTGGCCGGGGTTCCCCTTAATATCCATACCAGACCTGAAGGGCCTGGTATGGAATTTAGGGGGACCCCCACGTCATTTTTTTTTTTTAATTTTGGTTCGGGGTTCCCCTTTGGGGAATTCCCATGCCGTTTTTATCAATGAACTTCTATGTGTATTGTCGGCAATGCAATAGCCGCGGGTAGTTTTAAATGAGTTTTTTCCTTCAAAATGTCATTTTGCTGTCAGACTGTTCTAAACACAGGAAACATGCGCCCCTTTACAGGCACACTATAGACACCCCCCAGGTACGAAATTTAAAGGGATATTACACTTTTATTGATTGACTTTAATTATTATTAAAATCACTGCTCCTGAAAAAACGGCCGTTTTTAAAACTTTTTTTTGCATTGATCCATGTCCCCTGGGGCAGGACCCAGGTCCCCAAACACTTTTTATGACAATAACTTGCATATTAGCCTTTAAAATTAGCACTTTTGATTTCTCCCATAGACTTTTAAAGGGTGTTCCGCGGCATTCGAATTTGCCGCGAACACCCCAAATTGTTCGCTGTTCGGTGAACTTGCGAACAGCCAATGTTCGAGTCGAACATGAGTTCGACTCGAACCTCATCCCTATTGGCAACCCTCCTTGACAACTGTTATAAGGGAAAAGTCACAGGACTCATCCCATCCCCAGAGAGAGTGCAGAAGATGAAATCTCTTGAGGACACCTTGAAGAGGAGTTTATCTAACACTTTTCCCAACTTGGTAACTCGGTAGGTTACAGTGTCCTGTAAAACGTAGTTTTAAGGCTTCTGTTGGTCAAGAGAGGAGTGGTGGAGAAGGTGGCCGCCTAAGTGATATATTTCACAATTTTTTTAGCTCTCGCCACCCAGGGCTGTCAGCTTTCACATCCCATTAGCAGCATCTGTATCACAAGGTGGACGATTATTTAGGGGCAAAAACAGAGATGGAGAGCTTTCCAGTCGACGATTTACTGGCTTACTGGGTCATGAGAATGGACCCCTGGCCAGAACTTGCCCAGTATGCAATTGAGCTGCTGGGCTGCCCTGCATCCAGCGTGCTTTCCGAATGGACATTCAGTACTGCTGGAGATTTTGTTACTGATAATAGTAAGCGTCTGTCCACAGACTCTATTGACCATCTGACATTTATCAAAATTAATCAGTCCTGCATTACCAGCAGCTATGAAGCCCCTGATGTCGATGTCACTGATTACGTTTTTTTGGGATGTGGATTCTCTGCAGGACTTATAGGCTGCCTAGCATTGTGGGTGTTGATTTCAGCTGGAAGACTTTTTTTGGTGTAGGTTTTATGGGCACAATTAACACCCAAAGACCAATTTTTGTTTGACAGGTGCATATCATTACAATTTTTGACACCAAGGCCAATTCTTGCTTGCATCAAGAGTACCTCAATGGGGTTACAGTGTGAAGGCACCACCAACACCCAAAGACCAATTTTTTTAGGTGCATGTCATTCGGTGCTCAAAATATAAAAAATATGTGCCATCCAGTCCAGGAGCCGAGTGATTTTTCATATTTTTAATGACCTGTAAGATTTCTTCTGCAGATATCCATGCTTCTAATCTGTCCCTGTGGTGATCCTTGAGCTTGGGGAGTGTAAGTGAGTTAAGAAAGGATGCCAAGGAGTCATCAAGGGCCGATTTTCCCTCACCATATAATTTCCTATAGAAGTCATGAAAAGCTTCCATAATTTTTTGGGGGTTTTGAGAGAGTTCCACTCCCTAGTTTGAGTTTGGATAAGGCGTGTGACCTCATTTTAGGGGTCAATCTGGCGGCCAATAGAGAGCCTGTTTTATCTCTCTGGTGGTTATAGCGGGCCCCACTCCAGAGTAAGCTTTTTTCCGCGATAGCAGTAAGGGCTAAGTTTAGGGCTGTACATGCGGTATCCAGACTTTCAATCAGTACTGACGTAGGGTTACGTTTGTGCTTTTTCTTAGGGAAATTCCTTTTCTAACATCTCTATGTCCTTCTGTCTAGCCTTGCGTAGCCTCGACGCCATTTGTATACGTTTTCCCCTAATGGTAGCCTTGTAAGCTGCACATAACGAAATTGGGGAGATATTGTCACATCATTGAATAATAAATATTCCTTGATACTCTTTTCTATTTCGCAAGCATGGACCGGGTTACTAAGGATTGAGGCATTCAGTCTCCATTATTATCAGGAGGAGTAGAGCGTGATCCAACCAGAGTCTTTTATGTAGGATCTAGTCACTAATGGGATATCAGCTGCCGAAAGGAAGAAGTGGTCAGTTCTTGCAAAGGAATTATGGGGGCTAGAGAAATAAGTATAAACCCACAACGTTGGGTTGACCTCTCTCCAGAAGTCAACTAATCACTGATGGAAGATCTGTTTAGCTACCTTAAGGCTCTGTCTGTTGAGTCGTAAGAGGTCCCTACCTAAGGGGTGGGTTTTGTCTAGCCCTGCATCAAAGGCAACATTGGAGTCCCCTCCATAAATGACAGTGTCTTCCGTTAACGGGTTTAGGGTGCGAAATAAGGAATTGAAGAATTGGGACTGACCCTTGTTCTGGGCATAGTAGGAGACCAGGGAGTAGAGTTGGCCATCTATGAGGCCTTTGACAAGTAAGAATCTACCTTTCGGATCCTTTAATTCAGAAATAAGTGAGAAATTACAAGAATGGAAAAAAAATATCGCCACCCCTTTCATTTTGGTTTCCGCGTTAGCGGGGTGGAATTTGGGGTGAATATATAAGGGAAGTAGGAGCAAGGAAGATGTGCCTTCTGTAGAAATAATATATCAATTTTATGGGTATGGTAATACTGGAAAATTTTCCGGCGTTTAACTGGTGAATTCATTCCTTGGATATTGTGTGAGGCAATGCGCAAGGAAGGGTTTGGTGTGGAAGTTTCAGCCATGGAACAACCCGGTAGAGAATGCCAGCGAGTACCAGTCACTTACCCCCAACCTGGTGCGAGTTTCGGGGAGGAATATAAGGAGCCCATTCACTCTGTTGTTGGTAGGAGTCAAGGATGGAAGCGAGGTCACCCAGGTCACTAGGAAAAAGGAAAAGTTAGTACAGTAGAAAAGATCCAAAAGGAAGAGATAAAAGAAGAAGAACAAAACAGAACCCAAAGGGCATAGGTGGGAAGAATCCACCATACCCCTAAATATAAGAACATTTCCCCTCTAGCCAGAGGGGAAGTCCTGACCAGGAGAGGAGATAAATCCGCATCTCCGAGGGCAGGAGGAGGTGCAAGAGTACTGCTCCGGCTGTAGCACTCCTTTGTGAGAAACAATGAGAATTGTTGAAACTTTAACAACATCGCCAACACCTGTAAATAAAGTACATACAAATCCAGCCTAGGTGAGGCAAACAAGATGTAAGACAAAGGGGTCTGGGTGTGGGGGGTATAGGAGGGAGGGTAGGGGAGGTAGGAGTATAGAGGGGATAAAGGGTGCTGTGCATGTCAAAATCATTAAGGACAGCAAAAGTAAACATTAAGCTGAGTAGTTGTCCAACCCCAACCCGAGGGGGAAGTGGCCAGAGAGACTCCAGTGAGTCCATCAGGCATTGCGGTAGAGTAATGGATCCTCCAGTGTGGTGTATAGCTGTGATGGTATCGGTCAGTTAGTAGCACATAGAGAGGTTGGAGTCCAGCGGGGAGTTCACTTGCTGATTCGAGAAAAAAAATTTAAAGAGAGGTTCCGAGTAGTTTGTGTCCTTGTATCCAGTCATTTAACAGGTGTTTCTGAAAGGCATTGAGGAGGGTCAGGGGAAGTGGTCTTCCCTCAGAGTTGAGGGGAGGCTCAATAGTGCTATATGGAACAAGAGTAATTCAGTATAGGTGCAACGGGACCTGTAGGAAACAGGGTCAATCTGGAAGTGGAGATGAGGTGGATAAGGTAGCAAAGGATCGATTCAGGGTGGAAGGTTTTCTTTGGCCTTTTTGGTTTTGGCTTGTTACCAAATGGAAGTGAGTGGACTAGCTAGGGGGGTTGCTTAGAGAAGCTGGCAGAGGAAGTTTGCATCGGGGAAGGAGGATCCTTGGAAATTATGCCCAATTTCTGTAGGAGGTGCTCATCTTCGGGAAAGGAGGAGAATCTGAATGGCTTGTTGTTCAGTTCAAATTTTAAGCTGAAGGGAACAGAGCCACCAATATTTAATGTTCTTCTGGGTCAGCACCGTTAGTAATGGTTTAAGTGCCCTTCTTCTCTGAATCTTGGAGGGGGAGATGTCAGCGAAAATCTGAATTGGGTGCCCCATAAGCTGTAGCTGTGCGGTGGAGCAGGCCCTTTTCATTATTTCTTCTTTGAGTGTGTAGAAGTGTGGCTTGACCACAACGTCTCGGGGGAGGCAATCTGATGGGGGGGCCCAGAGCTCTGTGAGCTCGATCAAGTTCCAGCCTGTGAGAGCGAATATCTGGAATAAGATGCTTGATGAGGGAGCCGACTGCTTCAGGTATATCAGTGATAGATTCAGGTAGCCCCTGATCCTAAATTGTAATGTCTGGACCTGTTCTCAAGGTCATCAATTTTGGCCATAGCAATGTTCAGCTGGTTGTGTAGTTCTTGGAATGTGGTCTGTGTTTTGGTTGGCGTCCATTTTGGTCTCAATGCTAGAGCCCAGGGATTGGAGGTCAATTTTTATGTCAGATGTGATTTTGGCCGCAGTCTGGGACAATCCTCTGTCCAGCATCTCTGCAAATTTAGTGACAATTAATGATAAGTCCGGTGGCTGCGAGGGGATCTGGCCTGTGTTGTGCCAGGGCTCATCAGGCCTTGGAGAGGCTGCAGCCATAGGGGACATTAAAAGATAATTCAGTATTTGGTTGATAAGAGACTCTGTGGATGCTGGAGATGTTGTGCCCCTGAGTGGAGTGAGGATTTCATCAACCTACCTCTGCCTGTTGCGGGTCCCACCAGGGAGAATTAACTGGGGTCCATGTGTGTGCATCCTCATGGAGCGGCTGTGCCACCGCCAACTTGGGACTCTCGTCAGGCGCCGGGATTGTGCCAAACTGAGCCCGCAGCTTACATTTGGCCTTCCCCGCTGACATGGGATTGTCCCCACCTGCTCGTGCTGGGAGCAATTGAGTGATGCCGCTGGTTGTTAGGAGCGCTGAAGAGCCAGAGAGGGACGGAGCTCCGTGACTATGCTTCCATCTTCCGGGGCTCCATGCATGCCAGGCGCTGTAATTTTTGTGTACACCAATCAATATATGCTTATTGGGATTTTTTTACCAAAAATATGTAGCAGAATACATTTTATTGTATTTTTCCAAAATTGTGGGTCTTTTTTTGTTTATAGCGAAAAAAAATAAAAAAACACAGAGGTAGTTAAATAACACCAAAAGAAAGCTCTATTTGTGGGAAAAAAGGACAGACATTTTATTTGGATACATCATCGCAAAACCATGCAGTTGCCAGTTAAAGTAACGCAGTGCCATGTCGCAAAAAATGGCCTGGTCACCTCTTCCGGAGGTCAAGTGGTTAACAAAATAAAAATAAAACAATACATTTGAATTTGGGCTCTTTACACTGGCAGCCGACTATAAAAAGAGACATTGAGCCATGGTTTCCGGGCCCCACCCCACCTCACCTCCAGCTGCTCATTAGAATTCTAACACTACAGCCTAACAGCCACAATGCTTTGCTTAACTTGGGCTGCAGAGTTTGACAGGCGGCAGAGTCCTAGATACACTGCCCATTCCCTGTTACCTGCAGGAAGAGCTGCTATTAGATTAGTGAGAAGTTTGCCCTCCCATTATTGCTATTATTGTTTTGGAGTATCCTCAACTGCAAAAGCAACTTTGGCTGGGACCCTCAAACAGGTAGAGTTGGGACCAGATTGACATGGACAAGGGTAGTGCTGGAGAAAGCAAATGCAAAAAACTTGAAGAGGAAGAGGAATTAAAGCAGTTGTAAACTTGGCCCCTTCCAAGCTAAATTTCAAAGAAGGAAGTAGAGTAAAGCATTTTAAACAAGTCCGCATTAAATTAATCATCACAGGTTTCTCAAATTTTTTTCTCTCTTTTTCATTTCCTTGTTTCTGGGTGCAGCTGCCGCCATCCTAAGTACTGTCTTTCGCGTACAATGTACACTGGACTTCCGCCCTTTCTTCTCCTCGTCTGTAATCCCGCGCATGCGCAATAATTATTCAGCTGTGCTGTTTGCCATGCTCTCTTACTCTGTGCTGTGCGGGCAATGTGTACAATGCCTGTGACATAGCGAGCCACATGGGGTTTAGCCAGAACTTGTCAATGGGAAGTCTCTTGGGATCTCGCAGCTGTGCCATGGATACAGCAAATGACAGAGCCGCGGCATGTCATTCAAGGATTTACGGCACTAAAAGAGTGTCGGAAAAAGAGGCCAAAATGTGCCGATGACGTAATACAAAAAAAGGACAAATTGCAAGCAAACGAAGGCAGGAAGGATTTCACACAAAAACAATCACCTAGGTGCTTACTAATGTTTTTTAAGGCAAAAAATAGACAGGGTGGGTTTACATCCACTTTAAACCCCAAAACACACATTTATTATTTTGCAGCTTAACAATTCTCAGACATGATGGCTGCATTTGTTTCCTTTTTTTTCGCTTTCTTTCTTCTATTGTCATTTGATGATCCAGCCAATAAGTTTGTTGCTTCTCTGTTGCAGTTACAGTAATGAGACACAACAATTAGCACTGGCGGGGGTGCTTTCAATGATCAGTTTTTATTTATTTACTGTATGTAAAACTTTTATCCCAACAGGAACAAAACTGTTGGTGTAACTAATTATAAGGATATTATTTTACTTTTAAAGTAAAAAAATTCCAAAATAAAAAAAAAAATAAAAAATAAAGGAGTAGGGTCTTCCACAAAATCCATACCAGACCCTAATCTGAGCATGCAGCTTGGAAGGACAGGAAAGAGGGAGACGAGCAAGAACCCCTCCCCCCTTCTGAATCATTTCAGGCCACATGCCCTCAACATGGGGGGGTGCTTTGGGTCAGGGGGGCTCTGCCCCCTACCATAAAGCACATGGGGACAAGGGCCTCTTCCCGACAACCCTGGGTGGAGGTTGTGGGGGTCTGCAGGCAGAGGGCTTATCAGAATCTGGAAGCCCCTTTTAACAAGGGGGCCCCCGAGATTCCGCCCCCTCCTCCATTCACTAAAAAAAGTGTCAAAAATAAATAAGCCCTGTGATATTTTGTTTGGTGACCCTTGATTGGATGATTTCCACCTTTTTTCTCTTGTACTTGGGAGCTCTTTACTATTTGAACTGTCACACTTGGTTTCAAGTTTCAAGGGTTTTGGGATTTTCACTTATTTTTAAGATTTCACAAGTGGTCTTGATTATACATTTTTAAAACGTACTCTTTTATTGTGCACACGTTTTAAGGAGGAACTGCAGTCTTCTCACATTATTTGTAATAAAAACATCTTTGTCATTCTGAATTTCCTCCAACCACTTTGCATATTATTTTATATATACTGTGATTCTGTACTTGCCAAATATGCTGCAGAAATCTCCCTCCACTGAGTCTGGCTGCAATCGTTTTAACTGTGGGCAGCTGAAGCTGCTGCCTGTTCACTTCCTGGATTTACACAGACACACAGAGGCATAAATACACATACATACAGACACACACATACATACACACACACAGGGCTTTTTTTCTCAGAGAATAGGTGCAGGAACTCAACCAATGCCCGCCACACACACATACCTGCCAAATGGCATCAAATAGTGCATACAACCCTTCCCTCCACTGCCCTCATCTCCCCCCCTCCTTAAAAGCTCCACCATCTGCCATATTTACTACCTTTGTTGCAATATTAAGCTGAAGCAGCTATCCGGCTGTAGTACCTCCCAGCATACTATACTATACTACAGTCACTTGCAAGGGATATCATGCAGTAGGAGCATCAACAACTGGTCACCAGGGAACAAATGGAGACCACAGAGGGTGCAGCCTACCACGCACCCTCTCCTGCCCATGACTGCACTGAACCCTGAGACACCTGTTCTGTATCTCCCTTGTCCCTGCCCGGGACTCAGTGGGATCTGCGCAGGAGATCTAACCTGTGGGAGCTACTGGGCGATAAGCTATCACTTGTAAACGCAGAAGCTGGACTTCAGTGTTACCAAGTGATAGTGGTAAGCAGGGAGCAGAAGACCTGAGCCAGAGGTGGTGGAACTGAGTTCCCCCTAGTTCCTGCTGAAAAAAAAGCCCTGCACACACATATACAGACAGACAGACACACTCACACCTCTTCTTGCCTGCACATTTCTCCTCTCTGGATGAATACACATAGATCTCTGCAGTCTCCTGTTATCTCCACCCTCATCCAGCCCCCTCCAGCTCTGCAAGTTTCATTGGCCCTCTCATGACTCATCCCCTTCCCTTCCTGGCAAACTCTCACAAGAGTGAGAGAGAGAGCTGTGCATGATGTCATAAGTCTAGGCCAGGGATCCTCAAACTACGGCCCTCCAGCTGTTGCAGAACTACACATCCCATGAGGCATTGTAAAACTCTGACATTCACAGACATGACTAGGCATGATGGGAATTGTAGTTACTGAACACCTGGAGGGCCGCAGTTTGAAGACCCCTGGCCTAGGCTAATGACCGGACAAGAAAGAAGTGGGCTGTATAAGGTATTTACTGGCAGAAAAAATGTTTTACTATTCAAAGTTAAAACAACAAGGGCAGAAGATTTATTTGGTGGAAAGTTGAAAAAAAATTACTGAAGGTCGGCTTTAATTATATGTTCTGTGATGGACACTTCACCATGTATTTTGATGTGTATTTTGTATGGAGTCTTTTATTATGAGTTATGATAGTATATGACTTGAGTTATTGTTATATTGGTTTTGCACACTTTTTAAGTAGTTCAAGTGTAAGTTCACCCTAACATAAAATCCCTGCCTCCCTACAGACATCCACGATCTAACACTAACCTATCCTAATCTAGCCCTGTAAAGAAGAAACCAGAATACATACCTTTTTTTAAGCCGATCCGATCCGGTCTCCAGAGGTGGAAGCTCTGCAGATGACATGGCCGACAACAGCTGTGAAATGAATGGGGAGTGATCTCACCCATAGACTTACTATGGGACTTCTGTTGTCATATCCATCCTCTTCACCCGCCTCAACAGCAAAGCTGCAAATGAAAGCTCAGCGTGGGATCGGGTTGAATCGGCTTTAAAAAAGGTATGTGCAGGTTAGATATACCAAGGTCTGCTCGGTCCCCCTCTACCCCTACCTTCCCTCTCTCTCCCTCTTCCTCCCTCTATAACTCTTTTCTCACCCTCTCTCCCCCTATCAATCTTCTTTCTTTCTATTTTATCTCACAGTCAGATGTCGTACTACAGAATAGTATGGGCTCTCACTGCTTCTTGTAAAGAGTATCACTGTCTCTTCTAGAAGACGGTGGTGTGTTAGTGCCTACAACGGAAATGTTTCCAATGATAAACAAAAAGTGAGACTTGCACTGTATTACCCTATGTTATGGTCATCTGAAAGATATTTTTATAGTATTATTTTATTTGGTTAAAAACAATAAAAACATATTTGACTCTAAAAAAGGTATATATACTGATTTCTTCTTTACAAGGCTAGATAGGTGAATGTTAGATCATGGATATCTGTAAATGCATGGATTTTAGTGTTAGGGTGGACGTCTACTTTAATTGTAGTCCCTACCGGGTATGTTTGTGATAGGTTCACAATGTAGGAGCAAAGTTGAGAGACAATTGGCAGTCTATATTTGTCAAGTTTCAACCCTATGCTAACTTATCCAAAACTAGAAAAAAAAGTTTTGGCCAGGGTTTTCTTTTTTACCTAAAACCCTAGACCCCAAAACACTAAAAGAACCCAAAATAACTATCAATACAATTGTTTTTCCATTGTTCTGCCCTCCCATGGCACAAAAAACAAGTAGTAATTTGTCCCAAGTAACTAGGTGCATCGAAATCTGTTATAAAGTTGGACTTTCCCCCTCCTCTCCTCATGCAGTAAATATGACAACACCTCTAATCTCAAGTGGTGGAGTGTTTCCTTATTTCTAACAGTGCAGTTAGAATACTCTCCTCACTATATCTTAGGATGTCTAGTGGAGAGGCTGACAGAGGGACTAGACTGTTTCACAAGTGGAAGAAAGATATGCCTACCCTTACTGATGATGACTGGGAGGAGGAAATCCAGCAATATATCCCATTGATGATATCGGCCAAAGATAGATACAGTATATCCAACTTAAATTTCTTCATAGAGTATACTTTACTCCTCAAAAACTCTTGAGGATATACCCAACTCAATCTAAAAGATGCCCTAAATGTACTAAATAACTGGGTACGTTCCTACATGTTGTATGGTCATGTCCTCTTATCCAGCAGTTTTAGACAGAGCTGGTGAACACGATAAATTCTGTAGGAAATCCAACCCTAGTCATAGACCCTACTATCCTCCTTCTGGGCATTGTGATACTGTTACGTTAACACCCATAAACAGTTGTTCATATTCTATGCCACGTTTTATGCCAGAAAGGCTATCCTAACAAAATGGAAGCAGCCCAGTGCCCCCCACAGTCTCACAATGGAGATCTATGATTGATTCAATTCTGCTACTTTATAAACTTACATATATGAGCCGTAAATGTCCAAAAAAATGTAATCTATACCAGATGAGAATCCGACCTAGCGAATGTGTCAACGTTTTTTTCCAGATGTCTTATACCAACTTATGTGGTAAAATTGATCTGAGACGTATCCTGTCTTTTGCATTGAAATATACTATGTGCTTTAATGTTCAATTTTCTTTTTCCTCTTTTGTATACATTGTTTATTTCTCATTTGGAGATAAATAAAAACATTTCTGTTAAATATGACAACACCTGGAAAGGAGACAGATCCATTGTAACCACAGCCTGTTTCAGTTCAGAGTACAATCGCAAGACAAAATACAGCAAGAGGAATGCAGAAAGGCAGGAGACTAACACCCCCCCCCCCTGCATTCCAAAACCAGCTGCAGTTACCATGGATCCCTCTCCTTCCTAGCTGTTGTCAGATTTGCCATGTGAGGGGGCAGGTGGGACATCATAATTAGCCTCAGGAAGCACCTAGCAACATGGGACAAAATACTCCTTGTACTTTGTCCTGTGGGGGGGGGGCAAAACAAGGTAAAAAAAAATGTAAAGATAGCCCTTCTTTAAGCTGTAGAATTGCTCAGATAATAACAATTGAATGCTTCAATAGGCCAATTCTCCTAAGCCCAAATTATCATGGCAAAAATTAGATTTTCCCTTACAGTTAGTGATGTATCAAATAATTTTAAGAGCTTATTTTAAATCAGCAAAATGAAAAAGCTATAATTTAATGTTAAAAGTGTGTATCGAGCATATTTTAATTTTGTTTTAGGAAGTGCATTTGGCTGTGAACTCTTTTTTAAGACTCCTACGTTCTTTGCCCACATACATTATATCACTCACCAATTGCATTTGTAAGTCGCATAAATCTTTCCGTTATTGTTCTGATTTTTACTGTACATCAATTAATCTGCCCTGAATATACAGAACGCCTATAATCAAATTCAATATAATTGCGTGATCTCACACTGTCTTTGCTATATTCTAAATATTTAAAACTTTTTTTCTCAAGGCGGTATGAGGTCCACAGGAGGAAGTCAATAGCTTTCATCTTGATTTATAGCGATGATGATAAAAGTTTAGGCTCACAGCTTGCTGCCCATTTCAGTGCTAGATTGCTGCCTTTGGCATATGTTCATAGGCAGGTTATCCATAGCTGATTGTAACGTTAATTTAGTAAACATTGCCTACAGTTTCAGCACATTGAATCCAAGCTGATGTTATATAGCTCAGTTTTTAGTCAACCACTCAAAGTAGGAAGAGAACAAACTGTACCAGCTCAGCAATAACTGAACAAACAAGAGAAAGAATGTCTACGCTGTATGTAAAATATAATACTCATTGCTCCAGTTCAGTGAATTGACTTATAGTGGGAAGTGCTGTATGCCTATGGAGAAAATAAAAAATTGCAAAAATTTCTACAGAACAGTGGGATGTTTTGCTCATACAAATAGAAGTGCAATTTGCAAATGGAACTTTTTACCTTCTAGTCTTTACAAAGTAAAAAGATTTCCACCTTAACATAGTTAACCGCTTGACCTCCAGAAGATTTGCCCCCCTTCATGACCAGGCCATTTTTTTTGTGAAACGCACTGCATTACTTTAACTGACAGTTTTGTGGCCGTGCGATGCTGTACCCAAATAAAATGTATGTCTTTTTTTTGTGGTATTTGATCACCTCTGCAGTTTTTATTTTTTTCACTATAAACAATAAAAAGGCTGACAATTTTGAAAATAAACAATATTTTTTTACTTTCTGCTATAAAACCTATCCAATAAAAAAATGTAAAAAATCTAATTTCTTCATCAATTTTAGGCCAATATGTATTCTGCTATGTTTTTTTGTAAAAAAAAATCCCAATAAGCGTTAAGTGATTGGTTTGCACAAAAGTTATAGCGTCTACAAACTATGGGATTTTTTTATTTTTTATTATTTTACTAGTAATGACGGCAATCAGAGACTTACAGAGAAACTGCAATATTGCGCGGACAGTCAGGACACTGACTGGGAAAGGGTTAAACATCAGGGGCGATCAAAGGGTTAAATGTTTGCCTAGCTGGTGTTTTACTAAACTGTGTGAGGTGCTTGAACTGGGGGAAGCCTATGATCCATGTCATTGCTCTGCAGAAACACAGGATCAATGCCTTCCCCACAGACAGAACGGCAATCTGCCTTGTTTACATGGGCAGACTGCCGCTCTGTCTGTGTAATGAACAATCAGCCAATACCCGCTGATCGTCTCCCGCTGTAAATAATCACAGTGGGAGCAGCTCGCTGGCGGCACGTCTGTGTCTGTGCACTCCAAACCCAGAAGTGCTGGATCACATACTAGATACGTGATCCAGCGCAGGAGAGCCGTATATGTAAGTTATAAGGTTGGCAAGCAATTAAACAAAGATTTAAAGTACAACTTTGGTTAAATATTTTAAGTGAATGAGGAGAAGGCCAGTATTTTCAGTATGAAGCTAAGATTAACAATATGGGGACATGACCTCAGGCTAGCAGGAGTATATGTAGGCAGGTTGCCTATTGCAGCTTAGTTAGGTGCTGCCCTGGCCAGGAGGGTTAGGGTTAACTGTTTCCTGTTTTTTTTCTTGGTGGGCTATTTAGGTCTGACCCACCGGTTCTGTGGCATTATAAAAGGGAAGGAGGTCCTGATCCAGGAAATCGGTGCTGATGCCTTTGCTGGAGTCCGTCCTGCCAGTCTGTAGTGCGATGCTGAGTCTGGAGTTCCTGATGATGAATGTCTGGCTTTTGGAGCCTTCCACAGTCTAGGGGACTGCTGGGACCTATAGTCCACCCTGAAGATATCACATCAAGGCTCAGTTTAATTGGACTCTGCTAAAGATGAACTCTTACCTGTGCAGGTACGCTGGGGCAACTGTTACTAAAGTGTAACGCAAGTAACTGGAACTCATAGTTTATGGCTTGGGTCAGCTAAGGCACATTGGTTTATGAAGACACAAGTGGTTACTAAGGGTAGCAAAGGTTTCACAAACAGTCTGTCATGTGCCTGTGGCAAGTGGGACAGCCTTTTGCAGTAGGGGAGTTGTTGTCAACACTCTGTCCACGGGTGGTCCATCTCCCACAGCAACGGGAGCACATCAGCACTGCAGAGGTCCTCAGCCTGTGCATGTGTATAGTAGAAGAAGAGTTATTACAGTGCATATATGGAATCTGCGCTAGGTGCTTGGCAGGATTCCATTCCGTTACTGGGAGTCAGGTAGTAGAGATACGCTGGACAGGTGGAGAGGGCATCGGCTCTGCATGTCCCTCCCAAATGCAACAAGTGACAGTCATGGCATACATAGACAGGGGGATCAAAAGAGTTAGATACAATCCAGTCATCTGTTCAAGTGCACACAGTGTATGGCCATCTTTGAGTCGGAGGTCCACCTTAAGGTTGAGCTATTCCTGAAAGGGGCCTTAGTCTTGTCCTGGGGCATTGATGGTTATGGCACAAGTAAAGGTACACCATGTGCAGGAGAGTGAACCTGTTCTAGGTGCCTAATGTAGCCCAGAAGAACCTACCCTGAGGAAGGCCTTCTATGTGACCCACACTTGGCATCCAACAAGGAGGGGTACATGGAGGAAGTACCACCCGCTTACAACCTCCAACCCTACATGCAAGTCATAACTAACCTCAGAAAGTTTTTTTTTTCCTGAAAGTGTAGTTGGTACTTCAAACAGATTTCTAGCAGTAGTAAGTCAGACTACAGTACGTGAATTTTAACATGCTTGGAACAAACATAGATCTATCGTTAGACGTAAAGCTTAAAACAAATATGGGCAAATTTGATGACCAACTTTGCTTTTTTCTACCATTACATTTTTATGTTTCTGAGTAGGTTGCCCATGCCAGTAAAACAGGGATAGCTGTTATTTTAATTACCCCCTGGAACAGTAGAAGCAATGGATAGGTAAGGTGACAACAATCTTAATTCACAGTGAAATCACTGCAGCTTTGTCACCCCCTGCTACCATTGTAGATTCTTAGATATTGGCACTGTTAATAGCCTCATCAGTGAAAATCTAGGGCTAGCTTCACCCACTGCCGTTTAGATTAACAACATGTTTTTTTTTCTTTAGGAGTTTGAATGAAAATTAAATGCAAGCCCTTCTCAGTCCCTTCTACTCTCACAAGGAATGGCTAAAAGACTGCATGAGGAATTTAGCTACATTTCTTATTAAAAAAGAAAAAGAGGTGGATTTAAAGTGTTACTAAACCCAGGACCCTGCATTCACTAATCTGGTCTCACATAGTACACAGATCATGGAAATGCAATTGTTTTAGTAAATATAAACTGCTAAATACATTTTCTCATCAGCAGTATATAGCAGTCTTATGACTTCTATAAGTGCCTGGTTGAAGCTTGTAGGAGTTGTTTCCATACTGCACAGGCTGTCCTAGCAGGATCCAGGACCCCTGACGTTCTGTCTGGACAGTGCTGATTGGCCCTGTGCTGATCACATGCACTCTCCCGAGAAATAGAAAAACTCTCCAGCAATACCCACCGAAGTGAGCATGTGCAGCCTGACTCCAGTAACTCTGTCTTATCCGGACCTGTTCTGGAGTCAGTGGAAGAAAAGAAGTATCTGCACACACACGCTTATGTTCCACAGTGAGTATAACAAGCATGCTTTACTGCATATACAGACTGATTTTACCATTGTGGGTTTAGTAATACTTTAATGTGTCCAGCATTAAAACAGGTATTTATTCTTCTGAGTGAAAAAATAGAGGCTTTAGAAGAACTTTAAGGCACACAGGGATTTAAAAAGTTGCATGGTTTGGTGGTTGTCTCTCTACTGGCGTGCATATATACTTTGTGCTTATGTAGCGAGAAGAGGTAAGCAGTACCTATTGGCTGTTGGCTTGGCTTCTTACCTTGTAGAGGAAATTGGTGTAATAGCAATTTGACGTGTATTTTTGATTGGTCCCCCTCACCTAGAAGGATTTACTCACCCAAAGACATCAAATTTCCGGAGAGGGCATTAACAATGTGTAATGGGGTTCCATACCAAAAGCAATAAGGACACCCTGCTTTTCTAATCTCCATCTCAAAGGCAATTACTCAAGTCATACAGAATACCATAAATGTTTTAGAAATGTTATGGAGGCTCATACATTTTTTTATACAACAAATTTAACCAAAGGTTTTTGCCAAATGCTATTGCTACCTAGAAAAGTCACTGTATAGTCAGACAGCTCTGTCTCGTTGTGCTTCTGGACCCCATTGTATCTGTTATGGCTATAGTTACACCCTTATCTCCCATACTGGCTGGGCATGGCCAAATAGGAGTCTGCCTTCTTGTGTCTACAGGGAGACATACAAAGGACATTGTGTTTTGCTTCTAATGTATTTGGTAAGGGATTCTTTTGACCTTTTGTGAATTATTTTCTTTGGTGAGAGATCCTGAACTTTGTCAGCAAGTGAGTGAGCCAGTAAACAATTAAGTAATGAAATAACTGCATGGTCAACAACCATATAATGGTTCTGTATCAACCTGAAATAGATGCCCTTATGTAAACTAAATGAAAACCAAATAAGGCCTTCCTCGCCATGGTGATGCAGTGCACCCATGATGCCGTGCTCTACGATCATTCTAATTATGTACTAGTCAATATTGTGTGTGTGTGCTGGGGGTGGCTGTGCTCTGAAAGGGTTGAACAATTGTGTTATATTAGTTTACCTCTAGCCTATAGTTTGCAGTGCATAAAAGATTACATGTTTGAATTCTCTGAATAACCAGGGGAGGTACGTCCTCATTTGATCGCTTATTTACTAGGGACAACTAATATACTAAGAATGATGCATTCTTAAAAAGATATTTGCTGTAATTAATTTGAGTTTTAACATTTTAAATTATTACTGTTATTTTTTTAAATAGTAGAAAATATACACAAAACAATTTCAGGCAATAAAACCAATATCAACACAAACCTGGCAAATCACTCCATACTGATACCAATATATTTTAGTCCATTTATATACAAGATGATCAGCACATACTCCAAACGCAAATCCTAACATTTTATATGTCTCACCCTTGAACAGGACCTAATCACAGAGATACAAGGACATGGGAAGGGGTTGGAACTTTAATACTAGATTCAATTTGCTTTAGAATGCTGGACAGTTCTTAAAGATATAGTATCATTAAATCAATAGGTACAGCTATATAAATAATATAAATAATTATAAGATATAAATCTCAACAATGCTATTGATTCATAATAATGTAACATAATAAAACAATATTTTGACAGCAGTACTTAAATTGATCAATATATTATAAGCAACATATATCAAACAATATAAATAATTTATAATTTAAAAGAGAAAAGTAAAGCAACAAGGAGTTTGTGAGCTACTGTATCAACAATATCTAGCAGACACAGAAACTGTGTCAAAAAAGGCCAACTTTATCTATAGGATTTAAATTAATGTACAGTCTCACAAAAGTACACCCCTCACATTTTTGTAAATATTTTATTATATATTTTCATATGACAACACTGAAGAAATGACACTTTGCTATAATGTAAAGTAGTGAGTGTACAGCTTGTATAACAGTGTAAATTTGCTGTCCCCTCAAAATAACTCAACACACAGCCATTAATGTCTAAACTGCTGGCAACAAAAGTGAGTACACCCCTAAGTGTAAATGTCCAAATTGGGCCCAAAGTGTCAATATTTTGTGTGGCCACCATTATTTTCCAGTACTGCCTTAACCCTCTTGGGCATGAAATTCACCAGAGCTTCACAGGTTGCCACTGGAGTCCTCTTACACTCCTCCATGACGACATCACAGAGATAGTGGATGTTAGAGACCTTGCTCTCCTCCACCTTGATGCCCCACAGATGCACAATAGAGTTTAGCTCTAGAGACATGCTTGGCCAGTCTATCACCTTTACCCTCAGCTTCTTTAGCAAGGCAGTGGTCATCTTGGAGGTGTGTTTGGGGTTGTTATCATGTTGAAATACTGCCCTGCAGCCCCCGTCTCTGAAGGGAGGGGATCATGCTCTGCTTCAGTATGTCACAATACATGTTGGCATTCATGGTTCCCTCAATTAACTGTAGCTCCCCAGTGCCGGAAGCACTCATGCAGCCCCAGACCATGACACTCCCACCCCCACGCTTGACTGTAGGCAAGACACACTTGTCTTTGTACTCCTCACCTGGTTGCCACCACACACACTTGACACCAACTGAACCAAATACGTTTATCTTGGTCTCATCAGACCACAGGACATGGTTTCAGTAATCCATGTCCTTAGTCTGCTTGTCTTCATGAAAACTGTTTGTGGGCTTTCTTGTGCATCATCTTTAGAAGAGGCTTCCTTCTGGGACGACAGCTATGCAGACCAATTTGATGCAGTGTGCGGCGTATGGTATGAGCACTGACAGGCTGACCCCTTCAACCTCTGCAGCGACGCTGGAAGCACTCATACGTCTATTTTCCCAAAGACAACCTCTGTATATGAGTAAGGTAATAGGTACTTGTGCGCACACCAATATATTAAATATTAAAAAGCCAACAATAAAAAATATAAAATAACTTCAACAACGTCAAAATTAGAAGAAATAGCAGCCACAAATAATAGTGTTCACACACCTAGAGACAATTGCTAAAAAAGGGGGGTAAATCTGCCGCAGATTTACCCCCCTTTTTTAGCAACCTCTGTATATGACGCTGAGCACGTGCACTCAACTTCTTTGGTCGACCATGGCGAGTCCTGTTCTGAGTGGAACCTGTCCTGGTAAACCACTGTATTGTCTTGACCACTGTGCTGCAGCTCAGTTTTAGGGTCTGGGCAATCTTCTTATAGCCTACGCCATCTTTATGTAGAGCAACAATTCTTTTTTTCAGATCTTCAGAGCATTCTTTGCCATTAGGTGCCTTGTTGAACTTCCAGTCACCAGTATGAGAAAGTGAGAGAGATAACACCAAATGTAACACACCTGCTCTCCATTCACACCTGAGATCTTGTAACACTAACAAGTCACATGACACCAGGGAAGAAAAATAGCTAATTGGGCCCAATTTAGACATTTTCACCTAGGGGTGTACTCACTTTTGTTGCCAGTGGTTTAGACATTAATGGCTGTGTGTTGACTTATTTTGAGGGGACAGCAAATTTACACTGGTATAGAAGCTGTACACACACTAGTTTGCATTGTAGCAAAGTGTTTTTTTCTTCAGTGTTGTCACACGAAAAGATATAATAAAATATTTACAAAAATGTGAGGGGTGTACTCACTTTTGTGAGATACTGTATAATTTCCTAACCCCTGTAAAATGAAGAAAAATGGCTTCAAAACTCATTTTCTCCATGGTGCCTTTCCCCAGATTCCAGTAGCTGCCATCCGACTTTACTCCACCTCACTCAACCAAGAAGTGCAAAGATAGTCATGGCTTTGCTCCCAAACTATAGAAAATGAATCCATCAGTAAGTCTGCTAGTGTTGATGTCGGGGCCAGAACCTGAACCTAGGACCTCTGCTGTGTCTGGAAATGACCCTTCTTGCTGAGCTACCTGAGATGCTGGACAGCACCCTGTCTGATCCATTGGACAATCCTGCCTTGTGCCTTGACTTCTGCCGAACCTTGAACTCTTTGCTCCTCCCATGAACTTCCTGATTTAAGCCATGTCTCTGCACTTCCTGTTTGCCAGATTATTGTCCTCTTTTTAGCCACTATTTCGCTCTTGTCTTCCCTGCTGCCATCCATATTGTGCTACTACTCATTATTGACCCTTGGCTTGTTCCTCAATTATGCCTTATCCCAACTTGCAACTACTCGTTACTGACCTTTGGCTTGTTTTACTGACTATTCTGTTTGATCCTTACCTGCTTATCTGCTTCTGTACCCCGGCTTGCTCACCTCCTGGTGGGACGATCCTGAGGAGATCCAGATATGGGCTTTAAGCTGAGGTTAATTAAATCCAACACAGACTTTGTGCAGTGCTTGTAGATAAATGTGAAGTCTTTTGTAATGTGTAATCTTCTTTTTATGCTTTTCTGTTGGAGAGGAAGGTGCAGTGTGTCCAGAGAGAAGGCAATAATCGAACCACATTGAAAAACATGACAGCATTTTTTAGGTATTTCAATTGTGGTACTTTAACTCAGAAGGAGGTGGCATCGATAGCAGCAATCATTCAGCCATAGAAGGTAAAGCCTGGATGAAAATTACAACCCCTTTAATAATTTGTGTTTGTTCAGCCTGAGATTATTGAATTTTTCTTAAGACAAGTTAGGCATACAATATGTGGAAAAAGAGGGAGAGGGGTATAAAAGGTAGAAAACAAACACATTGCCTTGATCATGTGTCAAGATTAACAACATTGGCGTGAGCTATTTGATTCTAACAGAACCCGCTAGGATTTGTTGAATCATCCTAATGTCTCTATCCCTCTGGGTGCATAATAACTGTCAAATAGGCATATATACTGAAGTGAGAGGGAAGGATTATCAGGTGTATGCATAGAGACACCATTATTTTGAGGTTTGTGTGCCCATGTTCCTGGATTGATCCCATGTGCATTACTTGGGTAAGGTTGAGGTCTTAAGGGAGAGAGAGCATGAAAGGGGAGGAAGGGGGACAAGGAAATTGTGGTTTTAGTAGAAAGAGAGTATTGTAGGGTAAAGGGAAGAGATGTGTAGAGGTAGTGGTGGAGGGTGAAATGAGGAATCTTCCTGCTATCACCATGGACAGTTTGGGGAATGTAGGTTTTAGGGGTGATAGTTTGTCAAGGGCTTCCTTTAGTTCATTAGGATAGGCCAAATGACCACGATCCTAGTATAGAAGATCTGTTTATCATTATCCTGAGCTAGGCCAAGTTCCATGTGAGAGATGAAGTCTAATTCCATGACCCACTATAGGTGTTTGTGATGAGTGCTAGTGGCAGGAGATCACAATGCATCCAGCAGATAAGAAACACCGAAGAATATCCCATTTGGCATGTTTATTGGAACCTGGTAATATTGAGAGTAAGAAAATCTATGGGAGATTGGGGACAGTGAAGCCCATAGTTTTGGTGTAGAGTTCTAGGATTGTGTCTCTTTAGTAATTTTCAATGCAGAATTTTCACGTTAGCCTGGAATGAACTCTTGAAGTTGGAATTTTGTTCATATGTTGTGTATCTATTTTTTTTTTTTTTGACACATAGAATGTTGAATCTTACCATAGTAAATCAGTTCTAAAGCACAAGACAAATTTCTCTGTTTCACAAAGAGTCATTATGTGTAAATGCCTGTATTTAAAGCATTCAATCATGTGTCTGGCCCAAAATGAGCAATCTACCTTTATCTGTTCATGATGCACATTACCTGTGCATTTGATAAATAACCACCAAGACATAACAAGCCAATTCTTAACAAATTAGCATGTAACAGAAGCCATGATTATCCAAGGATTGTCTTCTGTGTGGCATACAAATCAGCTTAAGGCATTGCTTTACATAACTTTGCTATGCATTGTTGCCTTATGAGTTTATGTGAAATCTCCATTACTAGCTGTACAATATTGTAATTATGAATATACAGTATTACAGTTAGCTTTGTATCTATGTAACATAGCATCCCAGAAGTCTATGTTAGAAAGACGAGTCTGTGCCTAGGCATGTGTATCTAAACAATGGGACCCAAACCTCTTTGTTCTACACATATTCACTTCAAAGGATCCCATGTTTGGGCCATGGCCAGTCTGTCATGAATACTTACTTTCCCTGAAAATGTAATCTACTTACAAGGTTAAGTTTCCTGCTCAAAATAGTCTGGGACAAGGATTTGCATTAAAGGGGACTAACTTATGCAAAGTATAGGGATTTGAGATGTAGCCAGTCCTTACCCAGGATCAGAGAGGCCCACCAATCAGAGCCACGCCATGCCAACCAATGAGGCATCAGTCTGAAATGATATACACAAACTAGACGGGAGGAAAACACACACTCTCTGAAAGACAGGTCACCCAAATGAAACCTTTGTGGTCATAGACTGGTAATTATGGGAAATATCTGCCTTGGTTTTGTTTACATAGGCATCTCCCCGTTCTGCCTCTCCATGTCACGATCGTGGGCCACTGGTGGACATCGAGTCCACGGGACCCTTGGGCACAGTCACGCTGCGGGCACACATGTGCCCACTAGCCCGCAATTTAAAGGGGACGTACAGGTACACCCATTTGCGCAACCGTGCCATTGTGCCAACGTACATCGTTGTGCGCTGGTCGGCAAGCGGTTAAATAGGTTAAAGAAAAAAAAGGGGATATAGTAAAAACTGTCGTCTACAAGTAATCTTTTTTCAGGTTAAGTGAGTTCCTGAAAGTAAATTTACATATAAATAGGGACGAGCCAAACGCCCCCCTAGTTTGTTTCGCAACAGAACATGCGAACAGGCAAAAAAATTGTTCAAACACGTGAACACCATTAAATTCTATGGGACACGAACATGAAAAATCAAAAGTGCTAATTTTAAAGGCTTATATGCAAGTTATTGTCATAAAAAGTGTTTGGGGACCTGGGTCCTGCCCCAAGGGTATCAATGCGAAAAAAAAGTTTTAAAAAGGAGTGATTTTAATAATGCTTAAAGTGAAACAATAAAAGTGAAATATTTTAAATTTAAATTTAATTTAAATTTCATACATGGGGATGTCTATAGTATGTCTGTAAAGTGGCGTATGTTTCCCGTGTTTACAACAGTCCCTGCACAAAATGACATTTCTAAAGGAAAAAAGTCATTTAAAAGTACTCGTGGCTATAATGAATTGCAAGTCATTGAAAACAACAGCATGGGATTCCCCCTCAGTCAATTTCCAGGTCCTTTGGGTCTGGTATGAATATTAGGGGAACCCCAAACCAAAATTTAAAAAAAAAATTGCGTGGGGGTCCCCCCAAGTTCCATACCAGGCCCTTCAGGTCTGGTATGAATATTAAGGGGAACCCTGCGCCAAAATTTTAAAAAAATGGCGTGGGGGTCCCCCCAAAAATCCATACCAGACCCATATCCGAGCATGCAACTTGGCAGGCCGCAGGAACCCCCCTCCTGAACCATACCAGGCCACATGCCCTCAACATGGGTAGGGTGCTTTGGGGTAGCCCCCCAAAGCACCTTGTCCCCATGTTGATGGGGACAAGGGCCTCATCCCCACAACCCTTGCCAGGTGGTTGTAGGGGTCTGCAGGCAGGGGGCTTATTGGAATCTGGAAACCCCCTTTAACAAGGGGACCCCCAGATCCCGGCCTCCCCCCTGTGTGAAATGCTAACGGGGTACAAATGTACCCCTACCATTTCACACAAAGTGTGAAAATGTTAAAAATGACATGACACGACTTGGGGACAAGTCCTTTATTAAAAAATTAAAAAATAAAACTGTCCCACATAGTTTTCTTCTTCTTCTCTTGCTCCGCCGATGGACCGAAAAAGGGGGGGAAAAAACGTGACCAACCTGCCTACATGGGAGGCACCGACCCCGCCCCGCCCCCCTCTGATGCACTAGAACATCCCTATAGTTTCTTCGTAGTGTCAGAGGGGGTGGGGCAAGAACCCACCCCCTCTGACGCATGGGGACATCGCTATGGCTTCCCCGTATCGGCAGAAACCATAGGTATGTCCCCTCGCATCAGAGGGGGGCGGGGTCACCTGGTGACGTCACCATGTGGCCCTGCCCTCAGTTAATAAAAGAGCTCTAACCTGAGAGGACCATCATTATGGCAGGTGCCTCCCATGCAGGCAGGTCGGTCACGTTTTTTTTTTTATCTTTTTAGGTCTGTCAGTGGAGCAAGAGAAGAATCAGAAGACTACGTGGGACAGTTTTATTTTTTTTATTTTTTAATAAAGGACCTGTCCCCAAGCTGTGTCATGTCATTTTTAACATTTTCACACTTTTTTTGTGAAATGGTAGGGGTACATTTGTACCCGTTACCATTTCACACAGGGGGGAGGCTGGGATCTGGGGGTCCCCTTGTTAAAGGGGGCTTCCAGATTCCGATAAGCCCCCCCCACCCTCAGACCCCCACAACCACAGGGCAAGGGTTGTGGGGATGAGGCCCTTGTCCCCATCAACATGGGGACAAGGTGCTTTGGGGGGCTACCCCAAAGCACCTTCCCCATGTTGAGGGCATGTGGCCTGGTACAATTCAGGAGGGGGTGCTCTCCCGTCCCCCCCTCTTTTCCTGCGGCCTGCCAGGTTGCTTGCTTGGATAAGGGTCTGGTATGGATTTATAGGGGGACCCCATGCCATTTTTCTTTTAATTTTGGCGCAGGGTTCCCCTTAAAATCTATACCAGACCCTTTTGAGGGGGACCCCCACGCCATTTAAAAAAAAATTTTGGTTCAGGGTTCCCCTTAATATTCATACCAGACCCAAAGGGCCTGGTAATGGACTGTGGGGGAATCCCATACCGTTTTTTTCAATGACTTTTATCTGTATTGCCAAGACCCGACAATTCATTATAGCCGCAAGTAGTTTTAAATTACTTTCTTTCCTTTACAAATGTCATTTTGTGCAGGGACTGTTCTAAACATGGGAAACATGCGCTACTTTATAGGCATACTATAGACACCCCCCCCAGGTACGAAATTTAAAGGAATATTTCACTTTTATTGTTTCACTTTAAGCATTATTAAAATCACTGCTCCTGAAAAAACGGCCGTTTTTAAAACTTTTTTTTTGCATTGAAACATGGGCAGGACCCAGGTCCCCAAACACTTTTTATGACAATACCATGCATATTAACCTTTACAATTAGCACTTTTGATTTCTCCCATAGACTTTTAAAGGGTGTTCCACTTGCTTTTAAATTTGCAGCGAACACCCCAAATTGTTCGCTATTCGGCGAACAGGCAAACAGCCAATGTTCAAGTCGAACTCATGTTCGACCCAAATATAAAGCTCATCCCTACATATAAAGCAGCTGTATGTAGATAACGGTATATATGCGTAAATACACACACTTAACAGAAGGTAAAGTATAATATACCATTGTTTTTTGTTTTTTTTTCTTTCTTTTGTATTCTCCCAGTTGCCAGAAACGCCTAGCAATTAATTTGCAATTAACAAAGCTCTCCTTATCCAGAATATATGGGATTCAATCTAAATGAATAGGTATGCACTGTCTACTTGTAAACAAAGATTTGTTTTTTCCTCAGGGGTGTGTACACACCATTGTTGGATGGCCATCAATAAGAAATCACAGTAACAAGCATGCTTTGTATTTTTTTTTTTCCATTGGTAATGACTTCAGCACTGGTACCAGTTTACATTTATGCCTTTTTTTTTTTACAAGTTTAAATTTATTCTCGAATAAATTACCTGTGCACAGATAGGAGATCTCGACCCCTATAGTCTGAGAAACTGTAGGGATTTTGTTTTGTTTTTTTCCTTTCCTGTGGCTTAGAGTGAAGTTTCATTCACTCTGACACTCGGAAAGTACATAATAATACATTACTTTGCACCTTGTGGCATTTTATGGATTCAGTATCTCTTGTGTTCTGTTCTTCCTTCCAAATTGACTCATGTCCTGTTAATATGTGTGAAGATTATATGTCTACATGTTTTCTTCTTAGACTTTAAGTACTTACAAATAGGGATGAGCCGAACACCCCCGTGTTCGGTTCGCACCAGAACATGCGAACAGGCAAAAAATTTGTTCAAACACGTGAACACCGTTAAAGTCTATGGGACACGAACATGAATAAAAAAGTGCTAATTTTAAAGGCTTATATGCAAGTTATTGTCATAAAAAGTGTTTGGGGACCTGGGTCCTGCCCCAGGGGACATGAATCAATGCAAAAAAAAAGTTTTAAAAACAGCCGTTTTTTCGGGAGCAGTGATTTTAATAATGCTTAAAGTGAAACAATAAAAGTGTAATATCCCTTTAAATTTCATACCTGGGGGGTGTCTATAGTATGCCTGTAAAGGGGCACATGTTTCCCGTGTTTAGAACAGTCTGACAGCAAAATGACATTTCAAAGGAAAAAAAGTCATTTAAAACTACTCGCGGCTAATGCATTGCCGGTCCGACAATACACATAAAAGTTCATTAATAAAAACGGCATGGGAATTCCCCACAGGGGAACCCCGAACCAAATTTTTTTTTTAAAATGGCGTGGGGTCCCCCTCAAAATCTATACCAGACCCTTCAGGTCTGGTATGGATTTTAAGGGGAACCCCGCGCCAAAATTAAAAAAAAAATGGCATGGGGTCCCCCTAAGAATCCATACCAGACCCTTATCTGAGCATGCAACCTGGCAAGCCGCAGGAAAAGAGGGGGGAGAGAGAGCCCCGCTCTCCTGAACCATACCAGGCCACATGCCCTCAACATTGGGAGGGTGCTTTGGGGTAGCTCCCCAAAACACCTTGTCCCCATGTTGATGAGGACAAGGGCCTCATCCCCACAACCCTGGCCGGTGGTTGTGGGGGTCTGCGGGTGGGGGGCTTATCGTAATCTGGAAGCCCCCTTTAACAAGGGAACCCCCAGATCCCGGCCCTCCCCCCTGTGTGAAATGGTAAGGGGGTACAAAAGTACCCCTACCATTTCACTAAAAAACTGTCAAAAATGTTAAAAATGACAAGAGACAGTTTTTGACAATTCCTTTATTTAAATGCTTCTTCTTTCTTCTATCTTCTATCTTCCGTCGGTTTCTGCCTCCATCTTCTTCTGGTTCTTCTGGTTCTTCTGGTTCTTCCTCCGGTGTTCTCATCCGGCATCTTCCTCCGCGGTGTCGGCGTCTTTTTCCCTTCTTCTCCTCGGGCCGCTCCGCATCCATGATGGCATGGAGGGAGGCTCCCGCTCTTCTCTTCATCTTCTTCTCTTCATCTTCTTGTCTTCATCTTCTTTTCGGGCCGCTCCGTATCCATGATGGCATGGAGGGAGGCTCCCACTGTGTGACGCTTCTCCTCTTCTGACGGTTCTTAAATAACGGGGGGCGGGGCCACAGGGAAGGGAATAACGTCACGGGGAATGCCACAGGGAAGTCCCGTCAAGTCCCCGTGCATCAGAGGGGGGTGGGGTCACCGCGTGGCCCCACCTCCCCATTATTTAAGAACCATCAGAAGTGGAGAAGCGTCACACAGCAGGAGCCTCCCTCCATGCCATCATGGATGCGGAGCGGCCCGAAAAGAAGATGAAGACAAGAAGATGTAGTAAAGAAGATGTAGAGAAGAAGATGAAGAGAAGAAGATGAAGAGAAGAGCGGGAGCCTCCCTCCATGCCATCATGGATGTGGAGTGGCCCGAGGAGAAGAAGGGAAGAAGACGCCGACGCCGAGGAGGAAGATGCCGGACGAGAACACCGGAGGAAGAACCAGAAGAACCAGAAGAAGAAGAAGATGGAGGAAGATAGAAGATAGAAGAAAGAAGAAAGAAGAAGCATTTAAATAAAGGAATTGTCAAAAAATGTCTCTTGTCATTTTTAAAGTTTTTGGCAGTTTTTTAGTGAAATGGTAGGGGTACTTTTGTACCCCCTTACCATTTCACACAGGGGGGAGGGCCGGAATCTGGGGTCCCCTTGTTAAAGGGGGCTTCCAGATTCCGATAAGCCCCCCGCCCGCAGACCCCCCCCAACCACCGTCCAGGGTTGTGGGGATGAGGCTCTTGCCCTCATCAACATGGGGACAAGGGGTTTTGAGGGGCTACCCCAAAGCACCCTCCCAATGTTGAGGGCATGTGGCCTGGTATGGTTCAGGAGGGGGGCCGCTCTCTCCTCCCCCCTCTTTTCCTGCGGCCTGCCAGGTTGCGCGCTCGGATAAGGGTCTGGTATGGATTCTTTGTGGGACCCCACGCCGTTTTTTTTTTAAATTTTGGCGCGGGGTTCCCCTTAAAATCCATACCAGACCTGAGGGGTCTGGTATAGATTTTGAGGGGGACCCCACGCCATTTTTTTTTTTTTAATTTTGGCCGGGGTTCCCCTTAATATCCATACCAGACCTAAAGGGTCTGACAGCAAAATGACATTTCAAAGGAAAAAAAGTCATTTAAAACTACTCGCGGCTAATGCATTGCCGGTCCGACAATACACATAAAAGTTCATCAATAAAAACGGCATGGGAATTCCCCACAGGGGAACCCCGAACCAAAATTTTTTTTAAAAATGGCGTGGGGTCCCCCTCAAAATCTATACCAGACCCTTCAGGTCTGGTATGGATTTTAAGGGGAACCCCGCGCCAAAATTAAAAAAAAAATGGCATGGGGTCCCCCTAAGAATCCATACCAGACCCTTATCTGAGCATGCAACCTGGCAAGCCGCAGGAAAAGAGGGGGGAGAGAGAGCCCCGCTCTCCTGAACCATACCAGGCCACATGCCCTCAACATTGGGAGGGTGCTTTGGGGTAGCTCCCCAAAACACCTTGTCCCCATGTTGATGAGGACAAGGGCCTCATCCCCACAACCCTGGCCGGTGGTTGTGGGGGTCTGCGGGTGGGGGGCTTATCGTAATCTGGAAGCCCCCTTTAACAAGGGAACCCCCAGATCCCGGCCCTCCCCCCTGTGTGAAATGGTAAGGGGGTACAAAAGTACCCCTACCATTTCACTAAAAAACTGTCAAAAATGTTAAAAATGACAAGAGACAGTTTTTGACAATTCCTTTATTTAAATGCTTCTTCTTTCTTCTATCTTCTATCTTCCGTCGGTTTCTGCCTCCATCTTCTTCTGGTTCTTCTGGTTCTTCTGGTTCTTCCTCCGGTGTTCTCGTCCGGCATCTTCCTCCGCGGTGTCGGCGTCTTTTTCCCTTCTTCTCCTCGGGCCGCTCCGCATCCATGATGGCATGGAGGGAGGCTCCCGCTCTTCTCTTCATCTTCTTCTCTTCATCTTCTTGTCTTCATCTTCTTTTCGGGCCGCTCCGCATCCATGATGGCATGGAGGGAGGCTCCCGCTGTGTGACGCTTCTCCTCTTCTGACGGTTCTTAAATAACGGGGGGCGGGGCCACAGGGAAGGGAATAACGTCACGGGGAATGCCACAGGGAAGTCCCGTCAAGTCCCCGTGCATCAGAGGGGGGTGGGGTCACCGCGTGGCCCCACCTCCCCATTATTTAAGAACCATCAGAAGTGGAGAAGCGTCACACAGCAGGAGCCTCCCTCCATGCCATCATGGATGCGGAGCGGCCCGAAAAGAAGATGAAGACAAGAAGATGTAGTAAAGAAGATGTAGAGAAGAAGATGAGGAGAAGAAGATGAAGAGAAGAGCGGGAGCCTCCCTCCATGCCATCATGGATGTGGAGTGGCCCGGGGAGAAGAAGGGAAGAAGACGCCGACGCCGAGGAGGAAGATGCCGGACGAGAACACCGGAGGAAGAACCAGAAGAACCAGAAGAAGAAGAAGAAGATGGAGGAAGATAGAAGATAGAAGAAAGAAGAAGCATTTAAATAAAGGAATTGTCAAAAAATGTCTCTTGTCATTTTTAAAGTTTTTGACAGTTTTTTAGTGAAATGGTAGGGGTCCCTTACCATTTCACACAGGGGGGAGGGCCGGAATCTGGGGTCCCCTTGTTAAAGGGGGCTTCCAGATTCCGATAAGCCCCCCGCCCGCAGACCCCCCCAACCACCGGCCAGGGTTGTGGGGATGAGGCTCTTGCCCTCATCAACATGGGGACAAGGGGTTTTGAGGGGCTACCCCAAAGCACCCTCCCAATGTTGAGGGCATGTGGCCTGGTACGGTTCAGGAGGGGGGCCGCTCTCTCCTCCCCCCTCTTTTCCTGCGGCCTGCCAGGTTGCGCGCTCGGATAAGGGTCTGGTATGGATTCTTTGTGGGACCCCACGCCGTTTTTTTTTTAAATTTTGGCGCGGGGTTCCCCTTAAAATCCATACCAGACCTGAGGGGTCTGGTATAGATTTTGAGGGGGACCCCACGCCATTTTTTTTTTTTAAATTTTGGCCGGGGTTCCCCTTAATATCCATACCAGACCTAAAGGGCCTGGTATGGAATTTAGGGGGACCCCCCACGTCATTTTTTTAAAAATTTTAGTTTGTGGTTCCCCTGTGGGGAATTCCCATGCCGTTTTTATCAATGAACTTTTATGTGTATTGTCGGACCGGCAATTCATTAATAGCCGCGAGTAGTTTAAATGACTTTTTTTCCTTTGAAATGTCATTTTGCTGTCAGACTATTCTAAACACGGGAAACATGCGCCCCTTTACAGGCATACTATAGACACCCCCCTGGTACGAAATTTAAAGGGATATTACACTTTTATTGTTTCACTTTAAGCATTATTAAAATCACTGCTCCCGAAAAAACAGACATTTTTAAAACTTTTTTTTGCATTGATCCATGTCCCCTGGGGCAGGACCCAGGTCCCCAAACACTTTTTATGACAATACCATGAATATAAGCCTTTAAAATTAGCACTTTTGATTTCTCCCATAGACTTTTAAAGGGTGTTCCGTGGCATTCGAATTTGCCGCGAACACCCCAAATTGTTCGCTGTTCGGCGAACTTGCGAACAGCCGATGTTCGAGTCGAACATGAGTTCGACTCGAACTCGAAGCTCATCCCTACTTACAAACCCACCAAGTTTTCCTATAACTTTTTTTTGTCTGTCAGAGTATAGATATGTGGGTGTGACTGTGCATTTTTGACTGTGCTTACTGTTAAAGGACACATTACCTCTGCTGGAAGTCTGTTCCAAGCATTCACTACTAGTTTAGTCCATTAGGAACCTCTCAGAGAGGTAGAGTGAGGTGTTATTAATGGTTTTTAAGTTTTGTATTTTAGGGTATGTACACAAACATGGATGGATAATCCGGAGTGGACACAGACTGGGCAAATTGCTTTGAAACACAGAGGACCTTAAAGGGGTTGTAAACCTTCATGTTTTTTTCACGTTAATGCATCCTTTGCATTAAGGTGAAAAAACACCTAGCTGTGACTTACCTGAGCCCTGGAACTTGACCCGGTGGGGACACGCTGTCTCTCTGCCCGGGGTTCTCGGCTCTTGATTGGATAAATTGATAGCAGTGCAGCCATTGGCTTCTGCTGCTGTCAATCAAATCCAATGACGCAGGTGCCGAAGGACAGGGCCGAGTTATACACTGGGCAGCTATGGACGCTGAATGCTTGACTCAGGAGCGCAAGGTAACCCCCTCAGGAGAGCACTTCTCATAGGGGGTTATCTGATGTGAGGAGGAGCCACGAGAGTTGCTGGGGGACCCCAGAAGACGAGGTTCGGGGCCACTCTGTGCAAAACGAGCTGCACAGTAGAAGTAAGTGTGATATGCTTGTTATTAAAAAAAAAACAAAAAAAAACAAACCCGTACAATCACTTTAAAGCATAATTTTTATGTTTGTTTTAAGGAGAAGCCTTAAATGGAATTAATTGCAGTCAAGCCTAACTAAAATATTTTTTTTTTGGTTTGTCTGTTTCATTAGACAGAGTTTCTGTGGTCTTTTCACTATAACTTTTTGTTGCCTGCTTGACTTGCAAATTGGAGGATCGGTTAATATGTTAATCACCACCGAGAAAGGGCGTTGCCTTTGTATAGCTGCAACGTTTCAAAGCAATTTCAATTGTGTGTTTTAAACACAGATTCAATGCTCTTTAACAATTCAAAGAGACAAGGATATCACAAATCTCAAGTTGAGGCAGCATTAAATCTGTACCTTTTTTTTTTTGTTTGTTTAATTTTTTTTTCTTCTTTTTCTTTTAATGTTAACTATTTTTCTTTCTTTCCTATATCAACTTTTTGGTGATTCTGGAGTTTGGTTTTGCTATGGTAAAAAAAAAGAGGGGGGTATGGGGGACATTATATGGAGAACATTTAAAACAGTTAAAAATGTTGATATAGAATATTAAAGCTTAGCATTTTGGGGTTGGGCCAAGTTCCAACAGTTATTTTGCTTTTTTTTTTCTCTTTCGACATTGGATAATTGTTTTGTATAAATCTTTGTCATTGTAGCTATTACCAACTATGACAATAGTAACAGTAACACCAAGGTTTAGCAACAGTCATGTGACTATTTTCTTTGTATATGTGACACACAGTCCTCTCTACAGTCCTAATATGTGTCAGTCATCATATCTGGTCAGTGGTCAATTTTTTTTTTTGGTCATTTTTTTTTGTGCCATAACTAAGCTCAAAGAGCATTGCTGGAATATCAGATAGATATACTGGGACTTGTGAGGCTCATAGTTATTGGCAAATAGCAAAGTGTAGAGTACAATTGTACTTAAGAGTAATTTAGTTTGATTATTCCTGAAGCCACAAAAAACTGGTGACATCACACTTATCCGTATTTTGAAATAAACATATTTTTGTCTACTTAGTTGACACTGCCTAATCTGCACTGAGACCTCTTAAAGTTATGACCTCTTCCATAGCCTGCTAAAGGCAGGACTCATACAGTAGCTACACACGGTAGCCAAGGATGGAGCTATATGCACAAAAGTTTGGCACCAGCCAAGGTTAGCCCATCAGGATTGGTATAACTGAACACAGTATCAGTAAAAGGAGTTAGTGGTGATGGGGGATGAAAATCAGACAACCTGGCTGAAGGGCGGAACCATTCAAATTGTTAAACGTGTCAGTGGGAAAGGGTCTCATTATTATGTCGCAGTAGATCTATGGCAATTCTAATCAAAGGTCCTTACAGCTCAGACTTACCAGATAAGCATTCATTTGAATGCATATGTCTTAAAAGTACTCGCGTTTATTTCTCTACCTTTGTCCACATTAATAAAGAATAATCTCAGAAAGCCAGGAGAGCTGGTCCAAAGGCCGTTACTAGGGATGAGCCGAACACCCCCCGGTTCGCTTCGGACCAGAACCTGCGAACGGACCGAAAGTTCGCACGAACGTTAGAACCCCATTGACGTCTATGGGACTCGAACGTTCGAAATCAAAAGTGCTCATTTTAAAAACTAATTTGCATGGTATTGTCCTAAAAAGGGTTTGGGGACCCGGGTCCTACCCTAGGGGACATGTATCAATGCAAAAAAAACTTTTAAAAACGGCCGTTTTTTCGGGAGCAGTGATTTTAATGATACTTAAAGTAAAAAAAAAAAAAGTGAAATATTCCTTTAAATATCGTACCTGAGGGGTGTCTATAGTATGCCTGTAAAGTGACGCGTGTTTCCCGTGTTTAGAACAGTCCCTGCACCAAATGTCATTTTTAAAGGAAAAAATCTCATTTAAAACTGCTTGCGGGTTTAATGTAATGTCGGGTCCTGGCAATATGGATGAAAATCAGTGAGACAAACGGCATGGGTACCCCCCAGTCCATTACCGGGCCCTTTGGGTCTTTTATGGATATTAAGGGGAACCCCACACCCAAATTAAAATAAGGAAAGGTGTGGGGCCACCAGGCCCTATATACTCTGAACAGCAGTATACAGGCGGTGCAAACAAGACATGGACTGTAGATTTGTTGTTAAGTAGAATCTCTTTGTAATTTTGAACGGGTACATTTTTAACGTGTTTAGCTCCAGCCAAAAAATCTTTTTTAAGCTTTTTGGAAAACATAGGGAAGGGTTATCACCCCTGTGACATTTGTTTTGCTGTCTTTCCTCCTCTTCAGAAGATTTCACCTCACTTTTTGTCCTAATGGATTGGAAAACATCAGTGGAAAGGAGAAATGTTTTTCCCATATTAACTCTTACAGGAGAGAATTTCCCTTCCTAGGGGTAGATTTCATCTCACTTCCTGTTGTCTCCTTCCGTTTGCAAGTAGGAGTCGTTTGTAATTTAGTTGTTTGAAAGTAGGGTCCTGCCCTATATACTCAGCAGAAATTTGGGCCTTAGGTGTTGCTGTGGCCACAACACTGTAAGCCCTCACAGGGCCCTGCTGTGAAATATTAGATCAAGAATTGTTTCTTCAGGTAGCTGTATTTACTGTAACAAGACAAGCCTGCCTGTCAGTAAGAAGATAACAGAAACGGATCTAGCTGAACACTGTGAGCAGGACGCACCCCACTAGCTTGTAGGTTTAGCTGAACACTGTGAGGTGGACTCACCCCACTAACTTGTAGGTTTAGCTGAACACTATGAGCAGGACGCACCCCACTAACTTGTAGGTTTAGCAGAACACTGTGAGCAGGACGCACTGCACTAAATGTAAATAGTCTAGCTGCCTGACTGTGGTACTAATAGGATCAAAAGAACACCAGTAATTTTCTTCAAAATACTGTAACAAGATAAGCCTGCCTGTCAGTAAGAAGATAACAGGAACGGATCTAGCTGAACACTGTGAGCAGGAGGCACTGCACTAAATGTAAATAGTCTAGAAGATAACAGGAACGGATCTAGCTAAACTGAATACAGTGTATATATATATATATATATATATATATATATATATATATATATATATGCAACACCTGGGATGCATATATATAGACAATACACTTTAAGTGCAGCTAACTGACTGACTGTCCTGCCTAATCTAGCTAACTCAAATGAAATGACACTGTCTCTCTCTCTCTCTCTCTATTTCTCAGCACACCGGAACACACTGCACAGGGCCGCCGTGCAGGCGGCCTTATATAGTGTGGGGCGTGTACTAAATCCCCTGAGCCATAATTGGCCAAAGCCTCCTTGGCTTTGGCCAATTACGGCTCTCTGTTAAGGCGGTGCTGTGATTGGCCAAGCATGCGGGTCATAGTGCATGCTTGGCCAATCATCAGCAAGCAATGCACTGCGATGCCGCAGTAAATTATGGGCCGTGACGCGCCACACGAATTTGGCGCGAACGGCCCATATCGTTCGCAATTCGACGAACGATCGAACAGCCGATGTTCGAGTCGAACATGGGTTCGACTCGAACACGAAGCTCATCCCTAGCCGTTACTGTATCCAATTGGAATCACCAGGAAGGCTGTCCCAGAAGCAAGGGCAACAGGGCCAGATTGGCATTATGGACTTTCGTACTATTATTATTGGACTGGATCCTCATTATTTTTTATCCCTTCTTGTTTTTTTGTTTTTTTTGGTATTTTGTCTCTTATTATTTTTATTATGGACCTATTACATCCAGAACAAGTGATGACGACTGATACTGGGATCCAGAAATGTGGACTGTAAAGATGGAGAGTTTAAAAGTTTTTTTTTTCCAAAGAGTTTTTCTTTTATTTTGCAAGGCAAAGCCAAAAGTTCCAAAAATTAAAGGAGATTACACATAAACCATTATTTTAGGTGTGGCCGAGTCTCATATTCTCAGCTGGCCACAAGGGGCCATCTGTTGCCTTATGCGTTTATCTGAAATCTCTATTAATAGCTGTAAAATATTGTAACTAGAAAAGGTACAATTTCTGGGGAAATTGTGAAAGTGTTCTTGCCTCTACAACTGGAGTGGGCGGAGTAACTGGATGGAGTGGCTTGAGTAACTGTGAAAAGTGTTAAAAAGCTTAATATTTTAAAAAGTATAAATAGTAGTAAAAAAGTTCCATCATTCGCTGAAAGAGCTGAACATTTTTTTCAAAAGTAATTTTTTTTTTCAAAAATGAATTTTTTTTAATCAAAAATGATTTTTTTTTCTTCAAAAATGATTTTTTTTTTCAAAAGTAATTTTTTTTTTCAAAGGTAATTTTTTTTTTCAAAAATGAATTTTTTTATTTCAAAAATAATTTTTTTTTCGAAATTATTATTTTTTTTAAAGTAATTTTTTTTTCAAAAATAATTTTTTTTTTTCAAAAATATTTTTTTTTTCAAATATATTTTTTTTTCAAAAATAATTTTTTTTTTAAAAGAAATTTTTTTTTCAAAAATATTTTTTTTTTTCAAAAATAATTTTTTTTTTTTTCAAAAATAATTTTTTTTTTTTCAAAAATATTTTTTTTTTCAAAAATATTTTTTTTTTTTTCAAAAATGATTTTTTTTTTTCAAAAATCATTTTTTTACTTTTTTCAAAAATTTTTTTTTTTTTCAAAAATATTTTTTTTTTTTTTCAAAAATGATTTTTTTTTTTCAAAAATCATTTTTTTACTTTATTCAAAAATTTTTTTTTTTTTCAAAAATATTTTTTTTTTTACATGGGGTGGTCATAATGTTTTGGCTGATCATGGGGTGGTCATAATGTTTTGGCTGATCATGGGGTTGTCAGCTTTTGTCACTTCCCACTCTAGTTTTGAACATTTCGCCATTCATTCCTATGGGACCAATTTCGCTGCAAAAACATCATTTCGTGGACCATTCGGCGAAACATTCCACAAAGTAATAACACACCAATCGGGAACAATCCGCTCGTTTCAGTATATTACTTGTCTCTGTAGTGTAAAAACTGTGGGAGGAGTCTACAAGCATTATCAAGTCTAGCAGATGAAGTCACATGCATTTGGAGTGTCTCAGCATCTTGTGTTTACAACCACTGTTTCCTAGCAACGCTCATGCCCTGTTTATGCTTCCCAAATACTACTTCATCAAAACTGCCCCATCAGAATTACCCCATCAAAACTGCCCCATCATATTCCTCTATTATAAATCAGTACATGGTGTGTCTGTCCCCTCCCCCGGGCTCTGTAATCAGCTGAGATGCTCCAGCCACCTTCCCCCCTGTGTATAACAGAAGCTTTGGTAACCATGGCAACAAAACAAACACTAACAGTACACTCTGATTAATGGCTAAAATTTCCTGAAATGACCTCTAAACAAATGGCCGTATTTTAAAAACTATACATCCTACAGCGAAGATCTTTATATTGTGAGAATCACAAGACCCAGACCTAGATTTTGATGTATAGTATGTCTCTGAAATATTAAAAATGGAGGCACAGTTGCAGTTTAGAAATTGCCCTTCAAATTTGGAGGGGGCTAGAGTGTAGTTTCAATGAATGTCAATGGACGGCGTGAGTTGCAAACAAATGGTCATATTGTGAAAACTATCAGGACTATGGCTTAGCCGTGGACATGTTTAGTGGCAGCAGGGATAGCTGAACGTTTTGATATAAGATTTGTGTAGGTGGGCTTGAAAATGAGGGAGTGGCGGCAGTTTAGAAATCATGTTCTGATTTTCCAGCTTTTGTCATCTCCCACTCTAGTTTCCCCATTCATTCCTATGGGACCAATTTCGCCGCAAAAACGACGATATTTCGTGAACCATTCGGCGAAACGTTCCACAAAGTAATAGCACACCATTCGGGAACAATCCGCACGTTTCGGTATATTACTTGTCTATGTAGTGTAAAAACTGTGGGAGGAGTTAGGGTGGTAAATTTGGCTATAATAATAAGAATAATATATATGTGAGATAACAGTAAGTGGTCTTGCTATGCAAGAACACTTAATTAAGTGTTCTTGCATAGCAAGACCACTTACTGTTATCTCACATATATATTATTAAGTGTTCTTGTATAGCAAGATCACTTACTGTTATCTCACATATATATTATTCTTATTATTATAGCCAAATTTACCACCCTAACTCCTCCCACAGTTTTTACACTACATAGACAAGTAATATACCGAAACGTGCGGATTGTTCCCGAATGGTGTGCTATTACTTTGTGGAACGTTTCGCCAAATGGTTCACGAAATATCGTTATTTTTGCGGCGAAATTGGTCCCATAGGAATGAATGGGGAAACTAGAGTGGGAGATGACAAAAGCTGGAAAATCAGAACATGATTTCTAAACTGCCGCCACTCCCTCATTTTCAAGCCCACCTACACAAATCTTATATCAAAACGTTCAGCTATCCCTGCTGCCACTAAACATGTCCACGGCTAAGCCATAGTCCTGATAGTTTTCACAATATGACCATTTGTTTGCAACTCACGCCGTCCATTGACATTCATTGAAACTACACTCTAGCCCCTCCAAATTTGAAGGGCAATTTCTAAACTGCGACTGTGCCTTCATTTTTAATATTTCAGAGACATACTATACATCAAAATCTAGGTCTGGGTCTTGTGATTCTCACAATATAAAGATCTTCGCTGTAGGATGTATAGTTTTTAAAATACGGCCATTTGTTTAGAGGTCATTTCAGGAAATTTTAGCCATTAATCAGAGTGTACTGTTAGTGTTTGTTTTGTTGCCATGGTTACCAAAGCTTCTGTTATACACAGGGGGGGAGGTGGCTGGAGCATCTCAGCTGATTACAGAGCCCGGGGGAGGGGACAGACACACCATGTACTGATTTATAATAGAGGAATATGATGGGGCAGTTTTGATGGGGTAATTCTGATGGGGCAGTTTTGATGAAGCAGTATTTGGGAAGCATAAACAGGGCATGAGCGTTGCTAGGAAACAGTGGTTGTAAACACAAGATGCTGAGACACCCCAAATGCATGTGACTTCATCTGCTAGACTTGATAATGCTTGTAGACTCCTCCTATAGTTTTTACACTACAGAGACAAATAATATACCGAAACGAGCGGATTGTTCCTGATTGGTGTGTTATTACTTTGTGGAATGTTTTGCCGAATGGTCCACGAAATGACGTTTTTGCGGCGAAATTGGTCCCATAGGAATGAATGGCGAAATGTTCAAAACTAGAGTGGGAGGTGACAAAAGCTGACAACCCCATGATCAGCCAAAACATTATGACCACCCCATGATCAGCCAAAACATTATGACCGCCCCATGTAAAAAAAAAAATATTTTTGAAAAAAAAAAAAAATTTTTGAAAAAAAAAAAATTATTTTTGAAAAAAAAAAATATTTTTGAAAAAAAAATTTCTTTTAAAAAAAAAATTATTTTTGAAAAAAAAATATATTTGAAAAAAAAAAATATTTTTGAAAAAAAAAAATTATTTTTGAAAAAAAAAATTACCTTTGAAAAAAAAAATTACTTTTGAAAAAAAAAATCATTTTTGAAGAAAAAAAAATCATTTTTGATTAAAAAAAATTCATTTTTGAAAAAAAAAATTACTTTTGAAAAAAATGTTCAGCTCTTTCAGCGAATGATGGAACTTTTTTACTACTATTTATACTTTTTAAAATATTAAGCTTTTTAACACTTTTCACAGTTACTCAAGCCACTCCACCCCACCCAGTTACTCCGCCCACTCCAGTTGTAGAGGCAAGAACACTTTCACAATTTCCCCAGAAATTGTACCTTTTCTAGTTCTTATTATTATAGCCAAATTTACCACCCTAACTCCTCCCACAGTTTTTACACTACATAGACAAGTAATATACCGAAACGTGCGGATTGTTCCCGAATGGTGTGCTATTACTTTGTGGAACGTTTCGCCGAATGGTTCACGAAATATTGTCGTTTTTGCGGCGAAATTGGTCCCATAGGAATGAATGGGGAAACTAGAGTGGGAGATGACAAAAGCTGAAAAATCAGAACATGATTTCTAAACTGCCGCCACTCCCTCATTTTCAAGCCCACCTACACAAATCTTATATCAAAACGTTCAGCTATCCCTGCTGCCACTAAACATGTCCACGGCTAAGCCATAGTCCTGATAGTTTTCACAATATGACCATTTGTTTGCAACTCACGCCGTCCATTGACATTCATTGAAACTACACTCTAGCCCCCTCCAAATTTGAAGGGCAATTTCTAAACTGCGACTGTGCCTTCATTTTTAATATTTCAGAGACATACTATACATCAAAATCTAGGTCTAGGTCTTGTGATTCTCACAATATAAAGATCTTCGCTGTAGGATGTATAGTTTTTAAAATACGGCCATTTGTTTAGAGGTCATTTCAGGAAATTTTAGCCATTAATCAGAGTGTACTGTTAGTGTTTGTTTTGTTGCCATGGTTACCAAAGCTTCTGTTATAAACAGGGGGGAAGGTGGCTGGAGCATCTCAGCTGATTACAGAGCCCGGGGGAGGGGACAGACACACCATGTACTGATTTATAATAGAGGAATATGATGGGGCAGTTTTGATGGGGTAATTCTGATGGGGCAGTTTTGATGAAGCAGTATTTGGGAAGCATAAACAGGGCATAAGCGTTGCTAGGAAACAGTGGTTGTAAACACAAGATGCTGAGACACTCCAAATGCATGTGACTTCATCTGCTAGACTTGATAATGCTTGTAGACTCCTCCCACAGTTTTCACACTACAGAGACAAATAATATACCGAAACGAGCGGATTGTTCCCGATTGGCGTGTTATTACTTTGTGGAATGTTTTGCCGAATGGTCCATGAAATTACGTTTTTGCGGCGAAATTGGTCCCATAGGAATGAATGGCGAAATGTTCAAAACTAGAGTGGGAAGTGACAAAAGCTGACAACCCCATGATCAGCCAAAACATTATGACCACCCCATGATCAGCCAAAACATTATGACCGCCCCATGTAAAAAAAAAAATATTTTTGAAAAAAAAAAATAATTTTTGAAAAAAGTAAAAAAATAATTTTTGAAAAAAAAAAAATCATTTTTGAAAAAAAAAAAATATTTTTGAAAAAAAAATTACTTTTAAAAAAAAATTATTTTTGAAAAAAAAATATATTTGAAAAAAAAAATATTTTTGAAAAAAAAAAATTATTTTTGAAAAAAAAATTACTTTAAAAAAAATAATAATTTCGAAAAAAAAATTATTTTTGAAATAAAAAAATTCATTTTTGAAAAAAAAAATTACCTTTGAAAAAAAAAATTACTTTTGAAAAAAAAAATCATTTTTGAAGAAAAAAAATTACTTTTGAAAAAAATGTTCAGCTCTTTCAGCGAATGATGGAACTTTTTTACTACTATTTATACTTTTTAAAATATTAAGCTTTTTAACACTTTTCACAGTTACTCAAGCCACTCCACCCCACCCAGTTACTCCGCCCACTCCAGTTGTAGAGGCAAGAACACTTTCACAATTTCCCCAGAAATTGTACCTTTTCTAGTTATGAATATATTTCAGTTAGCTTTGTATCTATGTAACATAGCATCCCAGAATTCTCTGTTAGACAGACAAGTCAGTGCCTAGGCATGTGTATCTAAACAATGGGACCCAAACCTCTTTGTTCTACACATATTCACTTCAAAGGATCCCATGTTTGGATATGCAATGAAGGGCCGTGGCCAGTCCGTCATGAATACTTAATTTCCCTGAAAATGTAATCTACTTACAAGGCTAAGTTTCCTGCTCAAAATGGTCTGGGACAAGGATTTGTATTAAAGGGGGCTGTTTATGTATAGGGATTGGAGATGTAGCCGGACCCAGGATTAGAGAGGCCCACCAATCAGAGCCACGCCATGCCAACCAATGAGGCATCAGCCTAAAATGATATACACAGACTAGATTGGAGGGAAACACACACTCTCTGGTAGAGCAGTCGCCCAAATGGAACCTTTGTGGGTCATAGCCTAGTAACTATGGGAAATATTTGCCTTGTACTTGTAAATAAATATGTTTGTATTATGTCTTTAATGTCCTACTGTTTGTAGATTAATGTTTTAAGGAATATACTTTGTATTCCTTCATGTAATCCATGATTTTTACCCTTTCCCTGTACAAATAGATAGATTGTGTGTATTAGTCTAGGCCTCTTTACTATATACCAATACATTTTTGTTATTGTGTTAAAGCTTTTACTTATGGTCAAAGAACTCTTATTTAACCCAAATAATATATGAGAGATATTAAATCTCAAATATAGTAAACGGGTAACAGCATGTTAAATGTTTTTAGTGTGTAAAAGACAATTAGCACCTTCCTAAAGTGCTACGTGCAAAAAAACAAAATACCAATAATTAATAATTGATCTATCACAGCTGCTGTACACTTCCAGTGGATTCACCTCACCAAACAGCTAAGTAATTAATAAGAATTAATAGTAATATATTAATTACCTACGTGTTAAATGTTTATTGTGAAATATGTTAAAAATTAGCAACAAGTTCAAAAATCTCCTCTGTTGTTTTGTCTGCTTCTTAATCCCATCTGATATATATATTATATATATATTTTATCACTGGTTTTTTATTATGTGTTCTGTTTACTGTTTTATTTTATTTACAAAAAAAAAGAAAACAAAAAAAGATTCCTGTCCACCAGGCCAACATAATAGGCATATGAATGAGTAATCCCTGGGCTATATGGCATTGGTCCTGAGGCAGAAGGGAGACAGCGCAAGTACTCTAGTGTTGTAAGTTCCAACCAATTTTAATAAAAAAGGATTTTTAATAAAAAAGGATTCACTGTCCCAAACATGTTTGAATCTGGATCACTGTGCCGCTGGCTGCTGGATGGGGAGCCGCTCCGACAGTCTGACATGCACATTGTGCCTCAATTTTCAAGCTCTCAGGATGGATGGCGGTTGGCTTGAAACTATGGCCATCACAATTGATCGTGCATGCGTGGTAGTGTGTGTACATGGCTCCACTACTACGCATGCGTGATCTATCGTCAGCCATTTTGTTTTCTGGAGGAAGTACTGTTTATGACATTTTCTACACTTGTTTGTGATCTACCTATGTGAGTGTACCTCTTTATATCAAATAGATTTTATCAACGGTAATACACTATGTGGGTTATTTTTTTCATTTTATGCCATCCATAACGGAATGCCATCCTACTTGGGAGCCTGAGTTGGGAGCCTGAGTCATAGTGAGACATAGCGTCTATAGAGGCAATTGGTTACTCAATTTCCCATGGTGTTCTTTACCTGGAGGTGTACAGGATGGTTCCATGATCTGTGAGGATGGCTTTGATGTTGTAAACAAAGTGCATATAGACCACTCTTAGTAAAGTGGCCACACATGTTCTGGTAAGCGCAGCTTGGTTGGTGACACTCTGTGATTTCCACTTCTCAACACGACATGTGGGACGGTCATCTTGATTAACTGTTTTAAATCCTTCATACTTTGGACTTTGTGATTGCTTTCTTCTCCTTAGTTGGAGTCACACATGTATTTATTTTATCACTTATTAATGTGGTATAACTGCTCACCAATTATTGATTGTTTGTTAACTGCTTATGGACCACCCACATACATATACTTCAGCAGGGCGACCCCTAAGTGCAAAATCACGTGACTCCTCTCCTCGGCTCTGGGGCACGCGTGCCACTAGAGCCCCGCTCCCACTGTGATTGGACAGAGCAAGGGGCCAAGTAGCGGGGCCGCCCGCCACCCACGATCGTTCACAGGAGAGGCAGAACAGCGAAGCACTGTTCTGTATGGGAGGAAACATGGATCTCTGTTTTCCTCCAGTCACAGCATCTCCCCCACAGTTAGAAAGCACCCTCTAGGAGCACATTTAACCTTTTGATCGCCCCTGATGTTAACCCCCTTCCCTGCCATTTATACAGTAACAGTGTTTTTTTTTTTTTAGCACTGACCACTGTATTGGTGTAACTGGTTCCTAAAAAATTTCACTTAGTGTCAGATTTGTTTGCCGCAATGTCACAGTCCTGTTAAAAAGCGCTGATCGCTGCCATTACTAGTAAAAATAATTTTCAAAAAGTCCATAAATGCAGAATACATATTGGACTAAATTGATGAAGGAATTCAATTTTTTACATTTTTTTATTGGATGTGTTTTATAGCAGAAAGTAAAAAAATATTGTTTTTTTTTTTTTTTTTTTCGGTCTTCTTTGTTTATAGCGCAAAAAAATAAAAACCGCAGAGGTGATCAAATACCACCAAAATAAAGCTTTATTTGAGGGGAAAAAAAGGACATCAATTTTATTTGGGTAGAGTGTTGCCGACTGCGCAATTGTCAGTTAAAGCAACGCAGTGTCGTATCGCACAAAATGGCCTGGTCAGGAAGGTGGTAAAACCTTCCAGAGCTGAAGTGGTTAATTTAAGTGCGGCACTGTTTGTATATTGATTTTTTTTATAATGTTGGGTATCATGGCATAGTGCATAGCAGCTTTTTGCATATTTCACATTTTGCACCTTTAGCACAGATTTGCTTTGTTTAGGCTTACAAGTGCTAGCCAGGATATCCAGAAGCTCTGAAAACAATCAATCCACAATATTAATACAGCTAAAAAATGCTTCCTTACTGCAAAACCGGCAAAGGGGATCTGTAACTACTGACAATGGTAGGAAGGCAGCTTCCTTTTCTGAAAAGGATAGGAGGGTTTAGTTCCACATTAAATAATGTAAAGCATTCTCTGATTGGGTTAGATGGAGGGGGGGCAGTGATATCACATGTGACCTCCCGTGTGCACTAAGCGGCTGGGTAGCTGCTTGGCAGAACCCAGAAGCTAGCCACAATCACTGCATTAGTAATGTATACTACAGTGATTTCTAGCTTTCAGTGGGATCCCACAGGTAGAGATGGGCCAAACCCCCCTTCTGTTCAGTTTGCAGCAGAATTCCTGGACAGGGGAAAAGTCCTGCCCCGAACTGCAAACTCCATTGAAGTCTATGGGAGCCAAACATGAGAAATCAAAATGCAAGTAATTACACATAAAAGTGATATGGAGGTCTAGATACTGCCCTGGGGGACAGGCATCAAAGCAAACTTTAAAAAAAAAAAACATTTGTTTTTAAAGGAGCAGTGATTCAAATTATTCTTAAACTGCAACAATAAAAATAGAAAATTCCTTTAAATATAGGACTTGATATGGTCCCCTTAGTCTGTCTATAAAGTGGTGCGTCTGTAACATGTATAGAACATGCTACAGCAAAAATGACATTTCTAAAGAAAAAAAAATGAGTCAAATCACATTTAAATTGACACATGGTTGCAGTTTCCGGCACCTGGCCAGTTACATTTTTTTTTTAAATGCCCCCCCAAATCCATTCTAGTCCCTTATCCGAGTACGCAGCCTGGCAGGTCAGGAAACATACCAGGCCACGTGCCCTCAACATGGGGAGGGTGCTCAGGGGCAGGGGGGCACCACCCCCCCGGTGACATAACAGACTGATGATGCTGGGTCTGTGACATCACAAGGGGGCACGCCACCAGGTGACGTCACCAGGTGACCCCACCCTTAACTATATAAGAACTGTCAAACGACGGAGGAGGCATTCGGTGGTCAGCTGTCAATAAGTGCGGAGCGCTTTTTTTTTCTTTTTCGGGTTTCGGCGGTGCAGCGTGTTTCTTGATTGATTATGAATTTACATCAGGGGACAGTTATTTTATTTTTTAATAAAGGAATTGTTAAAAGTTGTCTTTCTGTTACTACTACCCTGATGAGTCTGGCATGGACTGGGGAGGGGGGACCCCACGTCATTTTTTTTTAAATATTTTTTTACTGGCAAATTTTTTTTTTATTCAGCTGTCAGCAGGCATCTCATTGACAGCTGATGACTCATCAGTTGTTAAGGATGCTGCGGCTGGCTTCCTGGCCCCACTCCTTAGCAACCAGCTTTTATTGCTTTCTGATTGGACAAAGCTTTGCCCAATCAGGGCACAAAATGTACTGTGCAATGCGCAGTGCATTGCAGGGCATTCTGCAGAGCGAACACCTGCCAAATGTCCTGCAAATCCGGGTATTCCTCAAACAGGGGCGAACAGCCAATGTTCGGCCCAAACTCATGCTTAGGCCAAACCGTTCGCCCAACTTTACCCACAGGTATAGCACATACATACTAACATTGGTCCAAGCTGGACCAACTTGCAACTATGTAAAACTATCTATACCTAAACTTTACCTAAACTTTAGCTTTAACATCTGGTGAGCTGAAAGAATCTATACTTGAAAGAATGTTTCAAGTGCTGTTTTTATCCAGGAACCTTGTAAGTATTTGCATGAGGTTGGTGCCCTCTCTTTTTGTCTTTAATATACATTTATCTATGGAATTTCCCTTTTAATATTTCCTCATTATAACAAAAATCAGCTCAGTATTCTGATGCATAGTACTTAAATTAAACAGTGTCATCGAAATAAGACACACCTGCAATATGCACTTGATGATAATGTATTTCTACGTAGCAATAAGTTGTTGGTTCAGCAGCAATATTGCTAAAGTAAATGTTATATTTTCAATTTAAATATCTTTCATTCCAATGGGATGCCAGACATTCTGTAATTATAATGGGGCAATATAGCTGTTTCCATATATTGAGAAAGATCAGTTCTATTAAACTGGTGTAGAGGACTATTTAATACTTCCAAGATGTTTGAATCAGCAGCTCCCAATAGCAATATAAGGTGGAATAGAACCCAGTTTTGGTTGGCTGTCAGGCATCCTTAAATACTTAATACGAGTAACACCTGCAGCCGCTTGATAAGGTCATAATCTTGTCTGTATCACAAGCAAATATGTAAATCAGAAATAAAATGCTATGACTGAGATCATTTATCTAACAAATTACCCTTGCAGTAATTTACCACGTAAATCCCTCTATTGCCATATAATATCAACAAGTATCACATTTACGAATCTGGATTGACATCAACTTAAACATACAAATTTTAATGTTGAAAGAGAGGTCAACACGGAAGACAACAAAATGAATCAGCTTTGCAATACCACACACACGCTTCCATACTAGCAAATACCATTTATTATTAGCAAACTTCAGTGTTCTATATTATCAAATACAGTTAAATAAGAGGTAGATGCATTGTAATTACCAACTATGGTTTACTGTACTTTGAACATTGCATTTAAAGCTAAAAATCCAGGCGCAAATACTTACATTTAACCCTTTCAGATCCGCGCTATAGCCGAATGATGGCTACAGCGCGGATCAATAGGCATCCACCCCTTTGCACACTCCCCTGTGTCAATGAGATTTGGTGATCACAGATTGGAGTAAGGGGTCGATCCCAGCCCCTTACCATGTGATCAGCTGTCAGCCAATGACAGCTGATCATGTGATGTAAACAGAAGATCGGTAATCATTTTTTTCTTCTCACACTGACAGCGGGAGGAGAAAAAAAAAAGGATCACCTGCTTCTGTTGTAAGGGACATCGCTCCCGAAGAGGAAGAGGCGAAGCCGCCTGATCTGTGCCCACCAGTACCTCCTGCTAGTGCCACCTGCCAGTGCCCACAGTGCCACTAATTAGTGTCCACAGTGCCACGAATCAGTGCCCATCAGTGCATGAAAGTGCCAGCAATCAGTGCCACCTATCAATGCCCACAAGTGCCACCTATCAATGCCCAGCAGTGGTGCCAATCAGTGCCTCATCAGTGCCACCTAGCATTGCTGCCTATCAGTGTCACCTACCAGTGCCCATCAGTGCCCATCAATGCCACCCATCAGTGCCCATCACTGCCACCCTTCAGTGCTCATCAGTGCCAGCTATCAGTGCCACCTATTAGTGCCCTTCAGTGCCACCTATCAATGCCCTTCAGTGCCGCCCATCAGTGCCACCCATCAGTGCCACCCATTAGTGCCCATTACTGCCTCCCATCAGTGCCAGCTATCAGTGCCACCTATTAGTGCCCTTCAATGCCACCTATCATTGCCCTTCAGTGCCACCCAATCAGTGCCACCCATCAGTGCCCATCAGTGCCACCTCATCAGTGCCCATCAGTGGCGCCTTATCAGTACCCATCAGTGCTGCCTTATCAGTGCCCATCAATGCAGCCTATCAGTGCCCATCAGTGTAGCCTCATCAGCGTACATCAATGAAGGAGAAAAATTACCTGTTTGCAAAATGTATTAACAAAATATAAAACGGTTTTGTTTTTTGTTTTTTTAAAGTTTCGGGCTTTTACATTTTTTTTAACAACAAATAAAAAAACCCAGAGGTGATAAAATACCACCAAAAGAAAGCTCTATTTGTGGGGAAAAAAATGATAAAAATCATTTGGGTACATTGTATGAGCACGCAATTGTCATTCAAAGAGTGACAGTGCTAAAAGCTGAAAATTGGTCTAGGCAGGTGGGGGGTTTAGGTGCCCAGTAAGCAAGTGGTTAAATATATTTTTCAAAGCTCACAAAGGATATTAATCCTTTTTGTGAGCACCAAATGTCATTACAAATCAATATATTACCTTGTAAAAGTAGTGGTGACATCATCACTGTGCTGTGCATAGCCTGTGGGAGCAAAGCAAAGTTGTGGGAGGAACCCAGTAGGCCCCAACCACTATAATTTGCCTGCATAAAGCTACAGGAGGGTGTGTGTTGGGAGTTCATCCCCTAGGGCAGGGGTAGGCAACCTGGAGCTTTCCAGCTGTTGCAGAACTACAAGTCCCATCATGCCTCTGGGAGTAATTGTAACTGACAGCCTTGCAATGCCTCATGGGAAATGTAGTTCCACAACAGCTGGAGGGCCCCAGGTTGCCTACCCCTGCTCTAGGGACTACTAAGCAGTAATACACAATGCCAAGACAGTTCACATGCAACATTTACTTTGTGTGGCATTAACACTTTCAGGCCATAGGCCACAATATACTTTTAGCATCTTACCCTTATAGAAGGAAAGCATCTTCTTGTTCAAATGGTGGCATGGTCTGTTCCTACATGCTCCAGCATATGACTACAAAGTTGTTTTAAGAAACTTGCTTACTCCAACAGCTTGTTCTTGTCTCATCATGAAGAAAAAGGAAGGTGGTCACCACATGGTGGATACAGAGCATCCACTGTGGATAACCAAGCAGTTAATACGGCAGAAAACTGGACTTGCTGGCTTATTATAAAAATACTTTATTAAATAGATGGTATTATGATAAATATCAAAAAATCAAAACACACGGTGCTGACAATTGCCCTCCACCACTGTAAAAACAATGTCACACTAGAGTCACCCGGCCCGAATGTCTGTGTGGATGCACACATCTAGTGTGGTACCCTGCAATTGTGTACAATGCCAAGTGTGCACCTCACATATACCTCATCGCTACCTAAATACTGCCTAGGTTAAGAGTCTCTAGTTGGAAAAATTATTGCCAATGATTCTGTGAAAAGTGCTGTTCCAATATGCCTTTAAGATCAAAATGCAGGTATCAAAAATCAATCAGCAAAAGATATGTAAAATCCTGACTCAAGTAATAATTCCTTATCCAAAAGAATTGATTGGTAACACACAGTTAATTGATTAGAGGATATGGCGCTGCTAAGGAAGTCTTAGGTCATTGTAAGGAAAAATAGGAGCGTCAGTCTATATACAAATCAGGGAGTATACGGAGCTGGCTGTGCTTACCTAGCCCCTGGATAACCTTCCGATATGTTCTTTGAATGTCCTCCTTATATCTTCCACCTCAGATAGAGGTTATCTGGTCTCCCGCTGGCTCTAGTTCTTCCTTGCCTTCATTGGAGACTACAATAGTTTGTGCAATGTCTCGTATGAAAAGTAGCTCCTATGGAGTCAGGTTGCAAGGCTGTATGGAGCAGTTGATCCTCCGTGGCTTGTCTTATCACAGTTCTGCATTGTATTTCGCTGTGTAGACTGTGCAATGCCATCTCATCATACTGTACCATATTGTATTCTGCCTGAAGACACAGAGAAAAGCTCCTATACTGCAGATTGCAAGGCCTTGCTTATTGTGACCTCAGTCTCGGTCCGTAGGCAGGTCTTGTGCCACAAGCAAGCTCCATCATGAAGACCCTGAAACCTAGGTGGGGAACATGAAATACTAACTGTTCCTTCACTATCAGGATCCCAATCACCTGCCAACATCACTTCTGTCAGTTGGCTGCTTCTCCTTCTTGCACTTTTTACACACGTAGAAGACATAAGGGTGGCCACAGAGCAAGCATCATTAAGGGCACGTAGATACAAACATATGGATGGATGGAAGTCTTTGTATAGGGCTACAAATATGTTCTATAATTGTAATACACACTTACATGTGAATAAACAAAGTGCTGCTTGGACTTGGAGGGATGGGAGAGCTGTGAACAGCATAGCCAGCTGACCGGAATAGCAGCTGTCATGCACAAAGTTCCAGACCCGCCAGAGAGAGATGGGAATAGCAGCAGCATCTCTGGGCTACCTAGACCAGCAATGCAAGCATCAGGGTATGGAGGGGCGTATACAACGTGTTTCAGAGGCCCTGCCTCCTTAATCAAGTATACTTGACAATATCCCAGATAGTAAGTATAACTTGCCACATACTGTATTTGTGGCAGTGTTGAATTGGAAATTAATTTGCTGCACATTTTCACTGGCAAGTTGTACACTTGCAGAGCATTTGAAGCACAAGTTCTAGTTGACACTTTTCCAATTTGTAGCAAATTTGCATGGCAAGTCTCTAGCAAGAGCAAAGTTGCAGTGGTGAGTCTACAGCAAAAGCTCTGCAAATCTACAGCATAAAAATTCTGCCACAGTGACCCCTGTGGTGGGATGACTACATGCACAACATAACTGAACCAGAACTTGCAGCACACTTGCAGAATGTTTGCAAAGAAAGTTGATATGGAGTCATGCAATGCAGACTTGCTGCAATTGTGCAACAAACTTGTGAAGCCTGGCAAGTCTATCAATAACTTAGCAATGTTATTTTCAAACTTGCAGTACAATTGCTTGCTATCTGTGATAGCGGAATGCAGAAGACAAAGTAAGCGACTGCTCTGTGCAATACAATGAGATTCCCCTTAAAACCCATACTAGACCTGAATGGTCTTGAATGTATTGGGGGACACCCACGCTGTTTTTTTTTTTTTTAATACTGGAAATTGTTTTGTTTACATTCTGCTGTCCTTGGGGAATCCCACTGACAGCAGATGAGTTATGGTTGTTAAAGATGCTGCGGCCAGCTATTGTGATTTGGGATTATACAAAATGAACAGTCTGACATCTCTGGTTCCCAATGAGGAAAACAAAGGGCATGGTCCCCAGTGACAGTGGGTGGCTCCACCCCATCACTTATTAAGCGTCACTAGGCACCTGCCGACTGACAGTTCTTATACCCAGTGCCAACGGTAAATAAACATCGGGTGACCATGCCCCTTTGTTTATTTACCTCGGTAGGAACCGGAAATGTCAGATGCCAGAAGGCAAGCGACGCGTGTGGACCGTTTTTTTTTTTTTTTTCTCCTGGGTCAGCGGCGTTCATCATGATTAATGCTGGATTAACTTTGAGGGACTTTTTTTTTTTAAAATAAATACCATCTTTTTGTTTTTATTTATTTTTTACATTATTTGGTGAATTACTAGGGGTACAATGTACCCCATATTCATTCACATGGGGGGTGGGATCCGGGAGTCTCCTTGTTAAAGGGGCAGGGGGAGCTCCCCTGCCCAAAACACCCCACCTTGTTGTGGGCATGTGGCCTGGTATGGTTTAGGGGGCACTCGCTCATCTCTGCCCTTTCCTAAACTGCCAGGCTTCATGCTTAGATAAGGATCTGCTATTGATTTTGGGGGAAATCTACACCGCTTTTTAAAAAAAAAAATGGGTGTGGGGTTCCCCTTAAAATCCATAACAGACTGGTTAGGGAGCGACCCCCACACTGTTTGTGTTTTTTTTTTGTGTCAGAATTGTTTGTTTTCGCTGATAACAGATAGTCATGGTTGTTAAGGATGCGGCAGACCAGCTATTATGGAATTACTTTAAATAATTTGTTTATTTTGGGTGCTTCAAACATCCAAATGAAATTAACTAAATTCATGTATTTTGTTAATGCTTCATTTGGATTTGTTAAAATGTGTTACTGTTGCATTGGGAAGTTCAACTACATCTGAATTTCTGAATAAAGAAAATTTTGTCCATTTTTCATTTGAAATGAAATGAGCCGCATGTGTCTATACAGAGGAACACCCTTAGATATCTCGTAATGTTTAGAGGAAAAGTCTACCAGATTACTGGCATATCACTTGCTTTAGTTAGTACCTGCTTTTAAGACAACGCCATTGGGGGTTTTCATGTAGAATCCAGTTGGCAACTGCTGCTTTGATCCTACACTTTTATCTTTTTTCTTGTATAGGTGCCCTGGTTTCTTAATTCTAATGCCGCGTACACACGGTCGGACTTTTCGGCTACAAAAGTCCGACAGCCCGTCCGATAGACTTTCGATAGACTTTTGGCGGACTTGCGGCAGACTTTCAAATGAACGAACTTGCCTACATACGATCACACAAAAGTCTGACGGATTCGTACGTGATGACATACACCGGACTAAAATAAGGAAGTTGATAGCCAGTAGCCAATAGCTGCCCTAGTGTGGGTTTTTGTCCGTCGGACTAGCATACAGACGAGCGGATTTCAGGGTTCGGCGTAGTTACGACGTAAAGATTTGAAGCATGTTTCAAATCTAAAGTCCGTCAGATTTACAGCTGGAAAAGTCAGCTGAAAGTCCGGGGAAGCCCACACACGATCGGATTGTCAGCCGGCTTTAGTCCGTCGGCGTCTGTCGGACTTTTGTAGATGAAAAGTCCGACCGTGTGCACGCGGCATAAGGCTCCTCTGGACAATCAATTTTTAGTCATTCAATTCATATTCTTATGTCTTAAACGTTTTCTTAAAAACCTTGCTCATGGAACAAGTTCAAGTTCTGCCTAATGGTCTGCTTCTTGATTTTGACCCATCTTTTATTCCATTTACCTGGGATAGTTAATCATCATTGACTGAATTTGCCTATGTTCCTGCTGGATAGACTCCATAATGCATAGCTGATGGTAAAAGTAGAGATAAAGCTAGAATCAAATATTGCCAACTTGCTATTTTTTACCTACTACCTTTTTCCCTGTAGCACCCTTATCATAGTTATAATTTAGTGTTGATTTTGCAGTTATTGATCTCTCTGCCCCACTGTCCTAACTTATGATAACTCGCAGATACTTGAAACATTTCACCTTTTCTACAATTTCTTTTTGAAGGCATAACTTTGTTAATATTTATAAGAAATAATAATGTAGAATTTTAATCCAGAAACTCAAATTACCTTTGAGGAACAAAAAGCACTTTTTTTGATCATACAACTACACCTCCAGTAATGTCATGTACCTCAATGCAAAGATGTAGCAAATGATCTTACATTGGCGAAACAGGACAGATGTTGTGGACAATTGGCTAAAGTTACTTTCACACTGGGGCGTTGGGGGCGTCAGCGGTAAAGCGCCACAATTTTTAGCGGCACTTTACCGTCGTTTTTGCTGAACTTTTCGGCTGCTAGTGGGGTGCTTTTAACCCCCTGCAATGGCCGAAAAAGGGTTAAATGCACCTGCAAAGCACCACTGCAGCGGGCGCAGAAGATTTTATGACCCTCTCTGTGACTGTCATCCCCCTAGTCTATAGTTCTCCCTCTGTCTTATCTCACTAACTATGCTAGTTTTATTGCCATTGCCTTGTAAATTTGTTTATTTCTCCTTTTTTTCCTTTCCCTCAGAGATTGTGTTTTTTTAACATTCTGCTAACTTTTTGTGAATTAGTACTGCTGGGACCTTAAAGAAGGGGACCCCGAAAGTTTGTCCTGAAAATGTTTGTGCAAATAAAAGAAAAGTATCACAGACAGTACTCAATTGTTTCTGTCCCTATCAGAGCAAACTGAACCAGGCTGTTATTTTATTTTGTGTCACTGACCCAGAGATCTTACTGAGCTTTCAAAGTATTCTGGGAGAAAACTGCCTCTGAGAAGGCAAATAAAGGGGAGATTAGATATATTTATCTTGTACTTCTTAAAACTTTCCTTTAGCTCCCAAGCAAAAATTTGCACAAACACAGCACTATAAATCATTTGGTAAGTGAACAGCCAATTAAATGGAGTAATTAGAAAGCTAAGGAGGTCGGTCCCCAACTGGTCCCCCAAAGAACACGAAAAATGGACTATCATGGTTACGGTTGGATTGGTATGAATTCAGATTGTATAGTAAGTAAACAAATAATTTTATTAATACAAAATTAATATAAAATTATTATTATTATTATTCAGTATTTATATAGCGCCAACAGTTTACGCAGCGCTTTACAATATAAAAGGGAGACAATACAGTTATAATACAATACAATAGGATTAAGAGGGTCCTGCTCAGAAAAGCTTACAATCTAATAGGGTGGGGCAGGTGGTACAAAAGGTTGTAACTGTGGGGAATGAGCTGGTGGAAGTGGTAGGAGATTAGTTGGAGACATGATAGGCTTTCCTGAAGAGATGAGTTTTCAGGGATTGCCTGAATTTAGCAAGAGTAGGGGATAGCCGGATAGATGGAGGTAGCGAGTTCCAGAGGATGGGAGAGGCTCTGGAGAAATCCTGGAGACGAGCATGGGAGGAGGAGATGAGAGAGCTTGAAAGCAGGAGGTCTTGAGAAGAGCGGAGAGGTCGATTTGGGTGATATTTGAAGACAAGATTAGTGATGTAGCTTGGGGCAGAGTTGTGAATGGCTTTGTATGTTGTGGTTAGAATTTTGAATTTAATTCGCTGGGTGATTGGGAGCCAGTTTAGGGATTGAAGGAGAGGGTTGGCAGACACTGAGCGGTTGGTAAGGTGGATAAGTCTGGCAGCAGCATTCATGATAGACTGAAGAGGGGATAGCCTATGGAGAGGTAAGCCAATGAGAAGGGAGTTGCAATAGTCAAGGCGAGAGATAACAAGAGAGTGAATAAGGAGCTTGGTGGTTTCATTTATTAAAAAAGGGCGAATTTTAGAGATGTTACGGAGGTGAATTCTACAAACTTTTGACAGTGATTGGATTTGAGGCTGAAATGACAAGTCAGAGTCTAGGATTACACCTAGTACCCTGGCGTGAGGGGAGGGACTGATGGTTGCATTGTTGATTTTGATGGAAAAGTCATGGAGGGGGGCACGGGCGGGGGAATATTTATAGCTTAGTTAGTAAGTTAGTAATGCGAGAGGAGACTGAAGGAGTGAGGTGAGGAGTAGACAGATAGATTTGGGTGTCATCAGCGTATAAGTGGTATTGGAAGCCGTGGGCAGTTATTAAGTGACCAAGGGAGGAGGTGTAGATAGAGAAGAGAAGGTGTCCAAGAACCGAGCCTTGGGGGACCCCCACAGAAAGGGGCAATGGAGAGGAGGAGACAGAGTTGTAGGCGACACTGAAGGAGCGCTGTGATAAATAGCCAGAGAACCAGGATAGAGCAGAATCTCGGAGGCCAAGGGAATGTAGTTTATTGAGAAGGAGCGGGTGGTCAACAGTATCAAAGGCCACAGAGAGGTCAAGTAGTAGGAGTATGGAGTACTGGCTGTTGGTTTTAGCAGTTAATAAATCGTTAGTGAGTTTTAGTAAGGTAGATTCTGTGGAGTGCTGTGAGCGAAAGCCAGACTGTAAGGGGTCAAGAAGGTTATTTTCATTGAGGTAGGAGCTAAGACGGTTGTAGACTAAGCGTTCTAGAAGTTTAGAGGTGAATGGGAGTAATGAGATGGGTCTTAAGTTGTTCAGGTCGGTAGGGTCCAGTGAGGGCTTTTTAAGAATGGGAGTGATCTGCGCATGTTTTAGAGGGGAGGGGAAAATGCCACTAGAGAGGGAGAGATTGAAGATGTGGATGAGGGAGCATAGGATAGAAGAAGAGGGTGACCGTAGTAGTTGTGAGGGAACAGGATCCAAGGGACAATTGGTTAGGTGGGCATCTGAGAAAATTTTTGTAACCTCTTCCGTAGTAGCCAATTCAAAAGAGGAGAGTGTTGAATGTGCTGCTAGGCAAGGTGTGATGAGTGGGGAAGACGTACGCACAGTGGAGATGTCCTCACGAATTGCATCGATCTTGTCTTTGAAGTGATTGGCAATCTCTTGGGCAGTGAGTGAGTTAGTGGGTAGAGGGGGTGGTGGAAGAAGCAGAGAGTTAAAGGTTGAGAAGAGCCGACGGGGACTGGATGACAAGGAATTAATAAGAGAGACAAAGTAGGCTTGTTTGGCAGCATGGAGGCATGAATTGTATTTTAGAAGGGCAGATTTATATAGGGTGAAGTCTTGCAGGCATTTGGTTTTACGCCACAGTCGTTCAAGAGCACGGCAATGTCTCTTGAGATTTCTAGTGTTGTCAGTTTGCCAGGGTTGTAACGGTCGGGGCCTGATTCTGCGTGTGGTTAGAGGAGCAAGTGCATCTAGTGATGATGAGAGTGAACTGTTGTAGACAGAAGTGGCCAGGTCAGGACAGGGGAGAGATTATGTCATATAGGTGGTCAGTAGCAGAATAGAGAAGAGAAGGGTTAAAGTGGCGAAGGTTTCTACAAGTAATTGTTTGCTGCTTGGAGGGATGGGTGGTTGGAGGAAAGGATACAGTGAAAGTAATGAGGTTGTGATCAGATAGAGGAAAGGGGGTGTTGGTGAGGTTGCCAGGGTTGCAGAGATGGGAGAATACAAGGTCAAGGGTATTACCATTGGAGTGAGTGGAAGTATGTGTCCATTGGGTTAGGTCAAAAGATGAGGTTAAGTCGAGAAGTTTAGCTGTAGTTGGGCTGTTAACATTGACATGAATGTTAAAGTCACCAAGAATAATGGTGGGTATTTCAGAGGAGAGAAAGTAGGGTAGCCAGGCAGCAAAGTCATCAAGAAAGCGCGATACCGGTCCTGGAGGTCTATAAATTGCTGCAATCCTCAGAGAAATGTGAGAAAACAGACGAATACAGTGCATCTCGAAAGAAGAGAGGGATAGAGAAGGAGGGACAGGAAGGACTTGGAAGGTGCTTTGTGGGGACAGAAGGAAGCCAACTCCACCTTCTTTCTGTCTGTTGGGTCTGGAGGAGTGAGTCCAATGGAGACCACCATGGGAGAGGGCAGCAGGAGAAGCCAAAATTTTGAAGCCAGGTTTCTGTTATGGCGAGTATGTTCGAGCCATGAGAGATGAAGAGGTCATGTACAGATGTTAGCTTGTTACAGATGGAGCGGGCGTTCCAAAGGGCACATGAGATTGGTGGGCTGCTTTGAGGAAGCAGGGGGATAGAAATTAAACTGAGTGGATTGTGGTGGTTGCCAGAGGGGGAGGGGGAGGGGTATTGGATATGTGGCTTGCATTTGGAAAATGGAGGACCAGGATTAGGAGAAATGTCACCTGAGACTAGGAGAAGGAGGAGGGTGAGGAAGGCAAGGTGGGAGTGGGATGTGCATGAGCACACGTGTCTAGTGGCCCTGGTGTTTATGTCAGCATGTGGGTGCAGCAACTGCAGGAGATGATGGGTGCCATAGTAGGGAGATGGTAGGAGTGAGGGTGATATGTGCATGCTGCAGGGAAGAGAGGAGGGGTAGAGTAAAGATAATTTGAGGATAGAAGACACCAATGTGAGAAGGAAGAGAATAAGGAGCATGTTAGTGGATAGAGAGTTGCTTGTCGTCTTGCAGAGTGGAGCAGAGTTCTTGTTGTTCATGCAGCTTTAGTTATCCTGCTTTCGTTAAACTGCGTCGGTGAAACTGCGCATCACTCGTGACAGAGCCATGATGTCTGCGCCTTGCCCCTGTCTGCGCCACCCCATAAGCTGCCATAAATTTATAGAGAGACTAAGCTGGGATGCATTTCTCAGTTGGTCATTATTGGGTCTGATGTGAGACACCTGAATATGGGGAGGAGATGGCCAGGGCCAGACCAGCTACAGACACAGGCTAGGGTCGTAAAGCTAATTACCTCTCTTGATCACTCAAGCCACATGGAGTTGAGAATCAATCACCAGTAATATTGCTATTGCAGTGTGTTTGTTATAGAGCTAGCAGTAAATATGGAAGTTTAAAGATATGGCAGCAGGAGACAATTACCAAAAATATTAACAGCAGACTCAGCAAAGTCAGTTCAGTAGGGATGTACAGTTGGATAGGAGATAGGAGACAATTACCAAAAATATTAACAGCAGACTCAGCAAAGTCAGTTCAGTACATGATCAAATACACATTGAAATGCATGATGAACAATCCATGTATATCACCAGCATAGGTGCCCAAAAGGGGAAGATCACATTGGGATAATTGTTCACGGAAAACATGCCTCAACTAGTTTTACGGCCTAAGAGCCACTTCCTCAGGAAAATATCTGCAATTTGATTAACAATCAATATATAAAAAACACATAAACAAAGTGAATAGAATTTATTGATTTAACATTGGGAAAAAATTGCATATGAAGGGGAAGGAGCGACAATGCTTACCCATGACCCAGGTCCACAAGGAGCAAGAGCGCCACAAAAGGTTCCCCCGCTGCGGCTAGGGGGCACGTGCAAACAATGGATGTATATTTAAATAAATAACAGTAATAAATGAATGGGTAGGTGAATTACACAAGGAAAAAGCAGGTGGAGGCAATGGGAGAGTGTGGATGGGATGGGGAAAAAAGGGGGGGCAAAGCGGGGGAGGGGGGCGAGGAGAGAAGGGAGAGGGAAGGGAGGGAGAAGGAGGTGGAAATGGAGGGAAGGAGAGGGAAGAAGGGGAAGTGAGGGAAAGTATAGATTCCTGCCAATTTAGATGTTTTTATTCCTGGTCTTACTTAGTTACCCTAATACTGTCTCATTTGTTCTTTCAACAGTTTCTCTTCCTTTTTTACCCTCTCCCTTTTATTTTCTACAATCCCTTTGAACTCTGATAAATGATTTATTATCTGCGGCCTTATCTAGACAGTTGCCATTCAATGTCCTGTATAGGTTTGTTTTGGATCTTTTTTGGCCTATTGTGGTATTTTTTCACTCATACTTTTATTTAGCTTTCTGATGTCTTATATTGCTATTAGGGATGAGCTGAATTAACCCCCCCCCCCCGGTACGGTTTGCACCAGAACTTGCGAACAGGAAAAACATTTGTGCAAATACCGTTAAAGTCTATGGGGCACGAACATGAAAAATCAAAAGTGCTAATTTTAAAGGCTTATATGCAAGTTATTGCCATAAAAATGGGTTTGGGGACCTGGGTCTTGCCCCAAGGGACATGTATCAATGCAAAAAAAGTTTTTAAAAGGGCCGTTTTTTCAGGAGCAGTGATTTTAATAATGCTTAAAGTGAAACAATAAAAATGAAAATTTCCTTTAAATATAATGCCTGGGGGGTCTCCTTAGTCTGCCTGTAAAGTAGTGCATATTTTTCGTGTTTAGAACAGCAAAATTACATTTCTAAAGGAATAAAAAATCATTTAAAACTGCTTGCCACTGTTGTGGTGGGGGTCTATGGGTGGGGGGGCTTATCGGAATCTGGAAGCCCCCTTTAACAAGGGGACCCCCAGATACTGCACCACATGTGAATGGGTATCAGGTACATTGAACCTCTACAAATTCACCAAAAAAGTAAAAAAATGACAGGAGACAGTTTGGGACACGCCCTTTATAAAAAAAATGTCCCCGCCACTTCTGACGTCATGTGACATCACATAACATCAGAGGGAAGCGAGGTCACCTGTTTACCGGGTGGCCCCGCCTTCAGCTATACAAGAGCTGTCAGCGCAAAAAGGCTGCAGTTGCAGGACGCCTCCCATCGAGGCAGAGTTTTTCCATTTTGTTTTCTCGGGTCATCGGCGCTGTGATCGAAGATGAATTGACATCGCGGGACAATTTATTTTTTAAATTTTTTAATAAAGGACTTGTCCCAAATTCTCTTCTGTCATTTTTACTGTTTTGACACTTTTTTTGGTAAATGTGTAGGGGTACAATGTACCCGATACCCGATACCCATTCACATGGGGGGGCCGGGATCTGAGGCCCCCTTGTTAAAGGGGCTTCCAGATTCCGATAAGCACCCCATCCGTAGACCCCCACAACCACCAGGCAAGGGTTGTGGGGAAGAGGCCCTTGTCCCCATCAACATAGGCACAAGGTGTTTTGGGGGGCCCCAAAGCACCCTCCCCATGTTGAGGGCATGTGGCCTGGTATGGTTCAGGAGGGGGCGCTCTCTCACACCCCCCTTTTCCTGCGACCTGCCAGGTGGCGTGCTCGGATAAGGGTCTGGTATAGATTTTGGGGGACCTCCACGCCATTTTTTTTATTTTGGCACGGGGTTCCCCTTAAAATCCATACCAGACCTGAAGGGCCTGGAATGGATTTTGGGGGGACCCCCATGCCATTTTTTTAAAATTTTGGAACAGGTTTCCCCTTAAAATCCATACCAGACCCAAAGGGCCTGGTAATGGACTGGGGGGGGGGGAACTCATGCCGTTCAATAAAAGTCAATGATTTTTATGTATATTGCTGGGATCTGACAATACATTACAGCCACAAGCAGTTTTGAATGACATTTTTTCCTTTACAAATGTAATTTTGCTGCTTTCATTCATAACACTATATATGGCCGCTATGTAAGCAGCCTTACATAGTGTGGGGCGTGGACCTGAGCCATGATTAGCCAAAGGCACCCTGCCTTTGGCCAATCATGGCTCTCACCGCAGAGCGCACTGTGATTGGCTAAAGCATGAAGGTCAGGTGCATGCTTTGGCCAATCAGCAGCTGTCAATGCACTGCGATCTCACAGTGCATTGAGGGTCTCGCAGTTCATTATGGGGTGTTCCGCGGAAGCTCAAATTTCCTACGAATGCAACATAATGTTCTAAATTTGGCACCCGATGTTCGAGTCGAACTTACGTTCAGCTCGAACATTGGATTCATCCCTAATTGCTATATACAAGTTTGAACCTAATATGTATTGCGCCGGTGTGTACTTGCATCGCCTGGTTCAGGATTATTTAAGAAGCTTAGACTGCTTGAAAGTGCCATGGACGTGGGTTCCGGGGTCTATTTTTATGACCAATTTGTCTGCACTCTGTTTACCCCATAAGATATACCAGCCAGGGTCTCTCTGTGTGGCTCTTCTGGATTGACCACCACCCCCATAGTACCTAGGCCTGGATTTGGCTCTCATGTTCTGAGATCCTTTTCCTCCCACCCTGGACCCTAGTTCTGTTTACCCTACTTAAGGTTAGTTATTTTACCCACCCGTTCTCTCTTGTCCTCCCCTTTTATTCATTTGTTTTCTTTTCTTTTTATTCATTTTTTCTTTGGCTCCCTTGCCCTTTCATGTTCTTTACCCTCTCTTGTCTCTCTCCTCCTCTTTTCCTCCCCTCCTATGTCTCTTCCCTTTATTCACCCTCCCGTTTCCATTCTTATTGTTTCATCCTCCCTTTTCCTCCCTCTCCCTATTTGCTCCCTTCCCATCCCCTTTTCGATTCATTTTGTTTTCTTTGTTTTTCTTCTCCCTCTTTTTCCCCCTTTTTCCCCTTTCCCTTTCCACTCCCTCCTTTTTTTCCCTCCTCCATTTCCTCCCCTTTCCACATCACCCCTTTTTTCCCCCCTTCTTCTTTCTTTTCCCCTCCCCCCCCTTTTTTATTTTTTTCCTTTCACCTTCTTTCCCCCTTCCCCCCTCCCCTCTCTTTCCCCCTTTCCCTCACTTCCCCTTCTTTCCTCTCCTTCCCTCCCTTTCCTCCTCCATCCCCCTCCTTCCCTCTGCCTTCTCCACCCCCTTTGCCACCCCCCCTTTTTTCCCCCATCCCATCCACGCTCTCCCATTGCCTCCACCTGCTTTTTCCATGTGCAATTCACCTACCAATTAATTTATTATCCTTATTTATTTAGATATACGTTCATTGTTTGCACCTCCCCCCTAGCAGCCGCGGGGTGACCTTTGGTGGCTCTCTTGCTCTGTGTGGACCTGGGTCACGGGTAGGCAACATCGCTCCTTCCCCTTCATATGCAATTTTTTTCCAATCTTAAATCAATACATTCTGTTCACTTTGTTTATGTGTTTTTTATATATTGTTTGTTAATCAAATTGTACATATTCTCCTGAGGAAGCGGCTCTTATTCCACAAAACTAGTTGAGGCATGCTTTCTGTGAACAATTATCCCAATGTGATCCTTCCCTTGTGGGGACCTTTATGCTGGGGATATACATGGATTGTTCATCATGCATTTTAATGTACATTTGATAATGTATTGTTTTATTTTATATTAATTTTGTATTATTAAAATTATTTGTTTACTTACTATACAATCTGAATTCATAGCAATCCAACCAGTACTGTGATAGTCCATTTTTCGTGTTCTTTAGGGGACCTCCCTAGCTTTCTATTTCCCATATGTTGGCTGATGGTACACTCCCTTTCTATTTTACTTAATTTATGCTTACAGAGGCTATATATTTCTAAACGGAGTAACTGACAAATATTTTTAACAATGTTATTTACAGCAAATGTTTCATGGTGTCTAGGTGTTAATAGGCATGCTGCATTCACACATTGTGTAATTATTTCTGTGAGTTTTTAGAAAACATATCAAGTATTGTAACAATTAGTCTTTAAATGAAGCTTTGATTCACAATAAGATAAAGTATGTTGCTGTTAACTGTCCAAAGAGGATATTTTAAGACTAACTTTAGTATTATTAGTAGTAATTAACAGTGCAATTAACTGTTCTGCTCAGTGAGCATGAGTTCTGTTATTTGGAGCAGTATGAAGCATGAAGGGGGCATGCCAGACCACTGCAGGACAAGGCTACTCTGTTGGGTGTGAGAGCAGGGATCTGACTCTCCGGCACAATGGATTTGATCAGACTCTGTAGCTGAAGGTATTTTAATCCTCGGTGCAGCATAAAGTATGTACAAAAAGCAAGAACCACAAGAATATGAATCACTGTATATTCAGCCATTAAAGTAATAAATAGAGCAGGTTCACTCAGGCTTTAAATAGTTTCCCTTTCTGTGCAGATATCCATGATTTTATCAATATACCCCACAGCAATTTAACATTGCAACTACTTAATGCAATATATAGAAAAGTAGTTGCTTTACATGTAAACTCAGCTGATAAAATCTCATATAAGCTTTAACACGTTAATTTCATCTCAAATACATTTTTGCATCTGCAGCTTCCATTAAAATAATACCCGATTATGGTGTCATAAGTCCTAATTTAGGCACTTACTGTTAATGGAAGATAATGCTCTGTCCCTATCTCCCAAATGAGCTCTTGCATTGTCACAGTGGGGTTGATTTACTAAAACTGGGGAGTGCAAAATCTGGTGCAGCTCTGCATAGAAACCAATCAGCTTCCATTTTTTTTGCATAAGCTTAATTGAACAAGCTGAAGTTTGAAGCCGATTGGCTACCATGCACAGCTGCACCCGATTTTGCACTCTCCAGTTTTAGTAAATCAACCTCACTGTCACACCATTTGAGTTGGTTTGCAATGGTCCCAATACATAGTCAAAAGCATTTTCCCTATGAGTTATATGTTAATATTACTACAATTTTAACTGTTTATTAAAAAAAAAAAAAAAAAAAACAAGAAAAAGCTTTCTGACTTTTTGTGGTGTTAAAGTAGAACTAAACCTAAAAAGTTTATATTTGCTGTTATAGGGAACATCTCCTTGTTAAATGTGCCTTATCAGTACCCTGAAAACTTTACCTTTTCTCTGGATTTTTTTCTGAAAAATCTGCAGTGTGAGATCTCAACACAAAACAAAATCCAAATGGCGGAGGGGAAAGAATCAGTGCAACAAGTTCAGCCCTGCCAAACTGAGAGTCCAGGGTAGGAAGACTGCAGCATAAATGTCCACGGAGACAGGACTAGTAACAATAGTTAAAACACACAAACATCCAGCGCAAAGGAGACCTTGACTAGGGATGAGCCGAACACCCCCCTGTTCGGTTCGCACCAGAACATGCGAACAGGAAAAAAGTTAGTTCGAACATGCGAACACCGTTAAAGTCTATGGGACACGAACATGAATAATCAAAAGTGCTAATTTTAAAGGCTTATATGCAAGTTATTGTCATAAAAAGTGTTTGGGGACCTGGGTCCTGCCCCAGGGGACATGGATCAATGCAAAAAAAAGTTTTAAAAACGGCCGTTTTTTCAGGAGCAGTGATTTTAATAATGCTTAAAGTCAAACAATAAAAGTGTAATATCCCTTTAAATTTCGTACCTGGGGGGTGTCTATAGTATGCCTGTAAAGGGGCGCATGTTTCCTGTGTTTAGAACAGTCTGACAGCAAAATGACATTTTGAAGGAAAAAACTCATTTAAAACTACCCGCGGCTATTGCATTGCCGACAATACACATAGAAGTTCATTGATAAAAACGGTATGGGAATTCCCCAAAGGGGAACCCCGAACCAAAATTTAAAAAACAATATGACGTGGGAGTCCTCCTAAATTCCATACCAGGCCCTTCAGGTCTGGTATGGATATTAAGGGGAACCCCGGCCAAAATTAAAAAAAAAAAATGACGTGGGGTTCCCCCTAAATTCCATACCAGACCCTTCAGGTCTGGTATGGATTTTAAGGGGAACCCCGCGCCAAAAAAAAAAAAAAAAAACGGCGTGGGGTCCCCCCAAAAATCCATACCAGACCCTTATCCGAGCACGCAACCTGGCAGGCCGCAGGAAAAGAGGGGGGGACGAGAGTGCGGCCCCCCCTCCCTCCTGAACCGTACCAGGCCACATGCCCTCAACATTGGGAGGGTGCTTTGGGGTAGCCCCCCAAAACACCTTGTCCCCATGTTGATGAGGACAAGGGCCTCATCCCCACAACCCTGGCCGGTGGTTGTGGGGGTCTGCGGGCGGGGGGCTTATCGGAATCTGGAAGCCCCCTTTAACAAGGTGACCCCCAGATCCCGGCCCCCCCCCTGTGTGAAATGGTAAGGGGGTACATAAGTACCCCTACCATTTCACGAAAAAAGTGTCAAAAATGTTAAAAATGACAAGAGACAGTTTTTGACAATTCCTTTATTTAAATGCTTCTTCTTTCTTCTATCTTCCTTCATCTTCTGGTTCTTCTGGTTCTTCTGGCTCTTCTGGTTCTTCCTCCGGCGTTCTCGTCCAGCATCTCCTCCGCGGCGTCTTCTATCTTCTTCTCCTCGGGCCGCTCCGCACCCATGGCATAGGGGGGATGCTCCCGCTCTTCTCTTCTTCTTTTCTTCTCTTCTGTTCTTCTTCATTTTCTTCTCCGGGCCGCTCCGCAATCCATGCTGGCATGGAGGGAGGCTCCCGCTGTGTGACGGCGCTCCTCGTCTGACAGTTCTTAAATAACCGGGTGGGCGGGGCCACCCGGTGAACCCCGCCCCCCTCTGACGCACGGTGACTTGACGGGACTTCCCTGTGACGTCACGGGGAATGCCACAGGGAAGTCCCGTCAAGTCACCGTGCGTCAGAGGGGGGCGGGGTCACCGGGTGGCCCCGCCCCCGTTATTTAAGAACTGTCAGACGAGGAGCGCCGTCACACAGCGGGAGCCTCCCTCCATGCCAGCATGGATTGCGGAGCGGCCCGGAGAAGAAAATGAAGAAGAACAGAAGAGAAGAAAAGAAGAAGAGAAGAGCGGGAGCCTCCCCCCTATGCCATGGGTGCGGAGCGGCCCGAGGAGAAGAAGATAGAAGACGCCGCGGAGGAGATGCTGGACGAGAACGCCGGAGGAAGAACCAGAAGAGCCAGAAGAACCAGAAGAACCAGAAGATGAAGGAAGTTAGAAGAAAGAAGAAGCATTTAAATAAAGGAATTGTCAAAAACTGTCTCTTGTCATTTTTAACATTTTTGACACTTTTTTCGTGAAATGGTAGGGGTACTTATGTACCCCCTTACCATTTCACACGGGGGGGGGCCGGGATCTGGGGGTCACCTTGTTAAAGGGGGCTTCCAGATTCCGATAAGCCCCCCGCCCGCAGACCCCCACAACCACCGGCCAGGGTTGTGGGGATGAGGCCCTTGTCCTCATCAACATGGGGACAAGGTGTTTTGGGGGGCTACCCCAAAGCACCCTCCCAATGTTGAGGGCATGTGGCCTGGTACGGTTCAGGAGGGAGGGGGGCCGCACTCTCGTCCCCCCCTCTTTTCCTGCGGCCTGCCAGGTTGCGTGCTCGGATAAGGGTCTGGTATGGATTTTTGGGGGGACCCCACGCCGTTTTTTTTTTGGCCGGGGTTCCCCTTAATATCCATACCAGACCTGAAGGGCCTGGTATGGAATTTAGGGGGACTCCCACGTCATTTTTTTTTTTTAATTTTGGTTCGGGGTTCCCCTTTGGGGAATTCCCATGCCGTTTTTATCAATGAACTTCTATGTGTATTGTCGGCAATGCAATAGCCGCGGGTAGTTTTAAATGAGTTTTTTCCTTCAAAATGTCATTTTGCTGTCAGACTGTTCTAAACACAGGAAACATGCGCCCCTTTACAGACACACTATAGACACCCCCCAGGTACGAAATTTAAAGGGATATTACACTTTTATTGATTGACTTTAAGCATTATTAAAATCACTGCTCCTGAAAAAACGGCCGTTTTTAAAACTTTTTTTTGCATTGATCCATGTCCCCTGGGGCAGGACCCAGGTCCCCAAACACTTTTTATGACAATAACTTGCATATTAGCCTTTAAAATTAGCACTTTTGATTTCTCCCATAGACTTTTAAAGGGTGTTCCGCGGCATTCGAATTTGCCGCGAACACCCCAAATTGTTCGCTGTTCGGTGAACTTGCGAACAGCCAATGTTCGAGTCGAACATGAGTTCGACTCGAACTCGAAGCTCATCCCTAACCTTGACCCACTGGTTTCTAAAGTCCTAGTAAAGGCCGATTAGATAGATAATAGTTCTCAGTGGCTACCTGGATAATGGGCCCATAGACTGTAAGATTTGATTGGTTAATTGGATGGTGAAGGCATTAAGCCCATACTATAGGGCCATACTCTCTGGGTACTAGGCTCAGACCAATAAAATGAAAAATATCATAGTCTGTGTAAACATTTATTGGAGAGCAATTGTTCATAAAAACAGAATGTTGTATGTCAAAGGCAAAACAAACAGCCAGCTGTAAGGTGATAAGTGAGACCGACCTGGATGGATGAGTCCCTCAACCCCCTCTTGGCCAGGAAGATGGGTTGTGTCTGGGGCTGTCAGGCTGATGGAACCCCCAAGGAAGAACCGGTAACCGCACACATGTAGGAGTAATGCCCCAAATGCTTGTGGAACTGGTGCTGAAATGGAATTACACTGTGGGCTGATCCCGCTGCTCTCATTGCTCGCTCTGAGGGCAGAGAGAGATGGCTGCTGACCAGTAGTGTGCCACTGGTCAAACAGCAGCTGAGCTGGCCTCTGTCATAATCTCTAACCTGGAAGCACTCACTGTGCAGTCCGTTTGGGGAGCCACTAAGCAGACCCTCACGGGGAGCCGCTCACCCCCATAAACAGCATCCATGGCAAGGACACGGCCAGGATGTGTTTCAGGACTTGAGAAAGGGGCATGGCCCTGAAACATACAGGGAAACATTGCAAGTCAGTAATAGGGGAAAGGTCAGCAGCAGGCAATACTGGTAACTGGTCTTTTGTCCCCTGCCTGCCTTTTTTTGGGCACAGCTTCCAGAACTTATTTCCTTTTTAAATAATGAAAATCATTGAAAAACACTTCAATCAAAGTATACCCTAATGACAAATGATGGCTTTCAGTTGGATTTTTGGGGACATGTTGTAAATGAAGCAACATTCCTTTTTATTATTTCTCTGAACACATTCATTGTTTCCACGCTAGCCCAATCATAAAATGGCATAGATTAATAGCAAGTGACATTTTAACATCTATAGTGAAAGTGATGACTGTTGGAGGAGAATTATCATATGCAGAGGGACCTATTAAACTTCACTCACAAATCATGTCTTTGTTCTGAGGATGTGTGATTGGAAACGCAAAGCCTGGCTGTCAGAATTTGTTTAACTAATGACTCTAACTTGTTAAAAAATTTAACCGTGGACTTTTTATTTGTACTTCAAAGTGTTCATAATGTTTCCTTTATTAATTTGTTTGTCATTCAGGATAAAATTTTGTACATTTTCTCTCAAACTTCACTGGGCAAATGTTATGGTAAATTATGGAGAGATGCAATTTAATGCTTTCACAAGGAAAGAACAAAACAATGTAGCTCATCAACAGTAAAGTGCCTTCATTCACATCCATAAAACATGAACTATAATATTAAGTAGGATTATTATATTTGGCAAGGGCTTATTTGGTCAACAGTTTTGTCTGTAATTAAAACCAGATGTAGACTTAGTAGGGACAGATATGCAAAGTTGACTTTTTTAAACTGTACATTTTGTGGTGTTTTGTGTTGTAATGACTACTTGCAGATCATTTCTCTTGTGTAACCAGAGACCTTTGTTTTGTACAAACTGCTTATCCCTTCAATCTCTTTTCTTTTATTGCCTACAAAAGAGGTGCTTCATATTTTGTTGAGGTTCCAAATCTCAGGTTATCACTGTTTTGATAAAGTTAAAGATAAATTAAAATTATCTCTAACAATCCATGCAATCAAAATTAAAAAAAAAAATGCAATTTTATTTGTGTTTCCATTCAACTTGTATTCTTTATTTTTTTGGTCTTCAAGACTGATAAGTTTGGAGTTTTTATGTTTTTATTATTTTTTTTTTCTACTTTTTAAATAGTCACATTAACACTCTATTTTTTTTTTTATTACTTTAGGAACTTTCTAAGCTCTTCTGAGCTATTCTGATAAGTACAGTTGGGAGCCGGACTTCTGGCTCTCTGTTATATTGGAACAGTTTCTATGATCGACATCAGTTCAGGTTTTGTGATTTCACTCCCTTCACTCTGATGTGCCATGCACAAAGAACAGCAAAGTGATGATATTTGTGCTGTACTTGCTGTACTTGTAATAATGGTATAGCAGAGCGAGGAGATGGGGGCACAACACTGAAACTGGTGTCATCCATAGACAGCATTCTGATACAACAGCTATTAAAATAGCTCAGTGGAGCTTAGAGAGCTCCTAAAAAAAAAAAAAAAATAGTGTAAAATATCACTATTAAAGATTTGAAAAAAAAAGAAAAAAGGAGTCATGCCTGGAGTTTGGCTTTAAAGGGAGTCTGTGGGAACAGAAACATGGGAGCTGTCATTACTGACTTGTGATTAAAGGGAAATAGGTATGGCTGGGTATGTTTTTAAACTTTTGTCGTATGTATATCTTTATTATTTATTATCTATAGGTTTTTATTTACTATTTACATTTTTTTGTGAATGAGTAACAAAGGGCTATATATACTCATTACTTTGCACCTAGGAGGCAGATATCTGGGGCCCTCTTATTCATTTTCAGATTCTCACAAGTCTCCCCTGCAGAGTACCACATTCTTTTTCAGGGACAGGATGTGAGGATAAGGCAACAACAATACTCCTGCACATGAGTAAATTGACTTAATTGTGGCTGTTCTGCCTTGACCAATATGGATAATCTCTTGGATACCTTGCTGCCCTCTAGGAATGGGGCCGTCCTGACCATACTGCAGAAATAGAAGACAATAGGGCAAGCTGGTCTAGTTCATTATCCAACATAAATTTATTATAAGATAAAAAAAGTATGAAATGTCTACCCACAAACATAAATACTAAAATCACTCATCAGGCCACAAGCATGTCTACACTTCCCCAAGATGCCTGGAGCCTCAAGCCTGGAAGGGGGAACCAAACCCTGATCCCTGCCTCTGACACGTTTGGAAGGATGGTCCTTCTTCCTCAGAGCCTAGCTACAAATGATTGTTCAGCAATCATACCTTCACTTAGAAGACAGACACACACCCACAATGTGAGTGCCATGGTCCCTCCCAGAAGGTGGAATAAAGGAGGGCGGGAAAAAGGAATATTAAGATACTTAAAAAGCATAAACTTAAAATAAGAACAAGTGTAAAAATTATGTAACGGTGCAGGGCTTTACTGAATGCTGAATGCTTTTTAAGTATCTTAATATTGCTTTTCCCCGCCCTCCTTTATTACACCCTCTGGGAGGGGCCATGGCTCTCACATTATGGGTGTGTCTGTCATCTAAGTGAAGGTATAAGTGTTGCTGAACAATCATTTGTAGCTAGGCTCTGAGGAAGAAGGACTGTCCTTTGAAATGCATCAGCCAGCAGGGACCAGGGTTTGGTTCCTCCTCCCCGACTTGAGGCTCGAGGTGTCTTGGGAGAGTGTAGACACGCTTGTGACCTAATGAGTGATTTAAACATTTATGTTTGTGGGTAGACACTTCATACATTTTTATCTTATAATAAATCTATGTTGGATAATGCACTAGGCCTGTGCACCCTTTTGTCTTCTATTTCTGCTGTGAGCATAAGGCCCTTTTTTACATTAACATGGGGACAAGGTGCCTTGCAAGGTGGGGAGGAGTAGATACTATGAAAGGGGAACAGTAAGCAAGTGTATGTATACAAACCTTCTGAACCATATCAGGCCACATGTCTTCAACATTGGGATGGTGCTTTGCAAGGGTGAGTGGCAAACCTTTTTTTGCCCTCTTGTCTTCTATTTCTGCTGTGAGGATAAGGACCCTGTCTCCATTAACATGGGGATGGTACGTGGCAAGGGCGAGTGGCAAACCCTTGTTACTAATTCACAAAATAGAAAATAGTTAATAAAAGGCATCCGCGCCTTAGAAAAAGTCCTTTATTTAAAAAGATTTTAAAAAAGGTACCCGATGTAAATCCAAAATCAGTCATGTTGCTCGGCAATGTAGATCACATCAATCATTATGAGCAATGCCTGAGAATGTAGACCCATGGCCTCAACAACCCACTGCCAGGGCAATCCTGCCCAATTGCTACTCCTGACACAAATGGCAGCTTCCTAGTGCTGCTGGAATGTAAACAGAGCATCGGGGAACCTGAGTGAGTCACTGACCAAATATCAAATGATATTTAGGCTCAGTTCACACTGTCATGACTTGGGATCCAACTAGTGAGAATTCACATGACAAGTGAATCCCATGTTAGTCAAAGAGAGCTGTTTTAATTAGCATTATTGAAGTTTCTCTGACTTTAGAAAAGGTTTCTGTACTACTTCAAAGCAACTTCTATCAAACTTTTGCCTCAAAGTAGGACTCAAGTCGCCAGAAAGTTTCCTGGCAAAGTCTCAATGTAAGTCACGCAACTTTTAGGACATGGCAGTGTGAACCGAGCCTTAAAGGTAGTAGTGATACCCCATTAAATGACAGACTTCTGGCTACATCAATCACAGGTTTTGGGCAAACTGGCCAAATATGACCATGTTGTTTGCTCGTTCACCTAGCCACCCCTTAAAATATATAGGTAATTTCATGCACTTACTCATTTTTTCTGTTATCATCGTCTGTTACCAATATCTGTTCTATCTTAACACATAAGATCTTTTAATGTTGCCTTTGGAATAATAGAATATCCACATGTCTGAATATGCAACAAAAAGATTTTTACTTTTACTTCAGAAGAAGTCTCAACATTCAAGAATAAAAATGAGTTGAATAAAAATGAGCAATGGTCTCTTAATAGCATTGTACTTTGTATTAAGTAGAATAAAGAGCACATTTGGGGTCCAAGATATCAGGATTTAAAAGGCACAGTCAGGGTGCCCTGTAAAAATCTCCTTCTGAAGTGAAATGACAGGCTTCTGGAGGAGCATGGCAAATGCCATTGTGCTCCGATATTTTATCTGTGTTTCCAATTTACCTAGCTCTATCTATCTTCTTTTTCTCTGAAGTGGAGGATGGTCCTTCTTCAGGTATCTGTGACACTGCATAGGTGATGTGAAAAACTTCCTATTAACTATATAGCAGAAAGTTCCTCTGAAGGCTGCAGTGGCTGATGATGTCAGGAACTGGTCTACTACTGAGCTAGATCCACCAGTCGAGGCTCCCAAAAGTGGTTTGTTAAAGCTTATATGAAATGTTATTGTCTTACTTTACATCTACTTTAAAGGAAAAATGTAATTTTAAATCCAGCTACATTTTTTGTATTTAAATCAGAACTACACTGCATCTAAAACCACGAAGCAAAAATGCTATTTATTTAATTTTTAATAATCAAGGCAAATGCTTGAATCCATATCTCCATACTTTATTTTACTGAGAAATCACTTTGAACTCCCCCTTAGCATTTTTGGCTGTGGCCATCTTGAGCAAGGTCAGATGATTCATGTAGCATTTACCTTCTGGAATCCATCAGGCATGCAGGCTGAGAGGTGTGCTTATCTGAGAAACCCCTCCTCCCCTTCAGAAGACTCTCGGGATGTATGACATCATTTGCCTAGGCAAGAACCAGGAAGTAACTGAAGTACTATAAAGAAAAAATTTAAAACAAGAAAATATTATATATTTTCCTATCTATTTACTAATGCCAGCAGCATAATGATTAAAAATGGTCAATGTGGATAGAGAGAGTGAAGTTCCACTTTAAATCAATACCTAAAATCATTTTAGATTTTGTATATAGTTGCACATATGCTACATTCAGTGTTACTTGAAAAGCATATAACAAAATAAACCCTTATAAAGTTCCAACTTCCTACTCTTTTATACATGAAGTAGTTTATTGATCAGAATTTAAGAAATTCTAGTACTTTTACATCCTCTCTGACCCGTAACTCTTCTAAAATGTTGATCTATTTTCTGCTCCTCAGACATGTTGCGTATTCCATGGAGGAAAAAAATCTCACAAGCATTTATAGAACATGAGACATGGAGCAACTTGGGAATTTTACAGAGCAGGAAAACTTTTCAAACATTTAGTTGATCGTTACAAACTCTAACTTGCAGTTTCTCCGTAAACACAAATAACCAAAGTTAAAGCTTTTAAAGGGCCTTTACCTTAATGTGAAAGTGTATGTAAACCCTAAATCTTTGTTTCATTATCTTAGACATCATGCCTAATTGTATATGGTTTCATTAAATAGTTTTATGGGAACAAGCTACAAAGTTGCTTACATGGAGATTTGGCCAGCAACCAAACTTCCTGTTGCAGGCTCCAGCACTAATAAGCATTAATTAGCAGCGTTGTTGTCACCCAAGAGCCAGCTGAAGATGCTTGTACAGTAGGCTGACAACATTGCTGATAATTGCAAGTTAGAGGCATATGTGTTATCAACCTGCACCAGGAAGTGCTGTTACTAGCAAGATATCCATGCGAGAAACTTGTCAATAAAATAACAAAAAATAATTAGCTTAAAGCTGAAATCCAGTCAAAAACAAGATAAAAAAAATGAATAGCCCATTAAAAGACAAAATTAGGTGTTGCTGTAATATTCACCTTCAAGCCAGAGATTTCCATAGCAGTACTTTTTTCAGCCACTAGATGTCCTCAGCCTTATGGCAAGGCATCTTTCAACCCATTTTCTTTCTGAGCCCAGGCTGACCTGAACAGGGATGAGCTAATTTCTATGTCACTCTGCTTTTACCCCCTATCCCCCATGCTCTAATCAGCACAGGAACTGGTTGGCTACTTCTACTGCTTCCTGATACCAGGTCATATTTAGGTTCTTACACAGCTTGAATTTGAAAATACTTTTAATGGTGTATTACTGATTACAAAGCTGCATAAAAGGGTGTCTTTTATATCTGTTTGGAGTTGCACTTTAGAAAATTGTGTACAGTGAGATATTTTGCAGATCATACTGAAAAATAGACCTTGTTCTCCAGTGGCAGCTGCATGCCTGATCAGGGTCCTGGTAGTCACTTATAGCCTACATTAGAGGTTAAAGTGCTGAAGTGCTAAATTGACAACACAGGAGAACAACTAAGATACAAGGATGGAGTAGTGTTGCTTTATAACAGTAAGAAAGAGAGTGCCCCAACATTCCACTCTCTACCTGGTATGTGATAGTCCTGTTTTGCAAGGAAGCTTATGCAGTTCAGATAGTGAATTACAACGTAGAGAAGACGATAAATTAAACATTTAAGCTGCAAACATACAAGTAACATATGCCTATGCTAAAAAATCAATTTCATGCAACATTTCATGCAGCCCTTATAGATCATATTATGTATGTACATGTGAGGAACTTTAAAGCATCTATCATAAACACGTGCCCCAGAAAAGCCCCCTTCCAGGAATGAGGTATCAGAACTGAGAAGAAACTGCAAAAAAAGAGATAAGGCTGGTGGTAAAGTATGCCATGGTAAAGTCCTCCCAGATGATAAGTTGATATCTTTTAAGATTGAGGGAATGGTATCGGAAATTCCCCATAGATGAATGGTGTGATACACAGTTGCAACCTTTCTTTTCATCCCATGCATCTCATATGCTCAGTGTCCATGCTCACCCCATTTCAGCAGCTTTGTGCTGCCAAGGTTCCCCCTATCAGTAGCAACTTTATTGTATAAGATGCTGGTTTATATCGGGGCAATTATCATACATTCAGGAGTGGTAAAGGGACTTGGGGCTTGACATTTCAGACTTTACATTTACAACTGATGTTTCAATTGATGCATACATTCTTTAAATACTCCAAAACACAGAAGATCGGTTATAAATTCTCACCCCATGATATCATGCCCCTTCTAAACAGGCTGTTATATATCCTTACTTTGTTGGGAGGGATATGGGAAAAGGGGGTCTTTTGTGCATATCTGGTGGGAAAACTTTCTTCAGGGATCAGAGGTACATTGGTCAACAGAGGGGATCTTGCTACCATCATAAAATATGCCAAATTCTTTTCAAAACCATCTTGAATATGGCATTTGGTGCTCCCTTTGGGTTTGTGGGAGTAGATCTCCAGTTTTACCCTTGTTTTAGGGAGAGCTGCATAGTACAGGAAGTCCCCGAGTTACGAACACCTGAGTTACGAATGACTCCTACTTACGAATGGCCTCAAATGCCAGCCACTTGTGCTCCACGCTGGTCCTAGATACCTTTCGAGCCCCTCCGGACACATCCCACACTGCCGTACTACACCCCAGATAACATAACAAGTGCCCAGAACATCCCACATCCATGCACAGGCAGCAGTTACACTTATGAACACTTACGAATGCAGTGTTCCGACCGGAAGTTACACTTACAAATGCAGTGTTGCGACTTACGAACAACTTCGATTTATGAACAAACCTACAGTCCTTATTGTGTTCGTAACTCGGGGACTGCCTGTATGTCTCTTCTACAATAAAAAGCAAGTCTGCTCACATAAATCTCAAAATAAATGTATAACCTTCATCTAAAGTCTTTAGTTTTTCATTAAAAGTTAATATGTTAAATAACTTAGACATTTAATTTACCATTTTTTTAATGGTAAAGGCAACTGGGAAGCTGGATTTCCCCTGTGCCCTGCTAGACAGTGGAAAGGACTACGCAGGGCTTTAACATAATTGCCCTTGGACCCTTTTCACACTGACAATGGGCCGTGTTAGCGGTAAAGCGCAGCTAGTGTTAGCGGCGCTTTAGCGTTATTTTAGCAGCGCTATTCAGTGCTAGCGGGACGCTTTTAACCCCCGCTAGTGGCCAAAGAAAGGGTTAATAGCGCCTGAAATGCAGCTCTGCCCATTCATCTCAATGGGCAGGGGTGGTGGAGGAGCGGTGTATACATCGCTCCTCCACGGCCCCAAAGATGATGATTGCAGGACTTTTTCTAATGTCCTGCAAGGTCACTGCCCCAGTTCGAAAGCACTCGGGCTCTCACACTGGGGCTGCAGGGTAGGCATTTTTCAGGTGTTTACAGGTGCTATTTTTAGCCCAAAAGTGCCTGAAAAATGTGTGTGAAAGGGGGTCTTAAGCCTAGTACATACTAGTAGTTTTTGTTTTTTTCGTTCAATCCTGCAGGGCTGAAAAAAAAATCATGCAATGTTAGTACAGCGAACGCCCCTGCTGTGGTATTGTGCTCTGACAGCCATTGGCAGAGAGCGCTGATCGGGAGCCATTTGGCAGACCTTTTTCGGTTGTGCACTATTGACAGAAGTCAACCGTACTGCCGGCTTCTGTCGGACTGACTGCAGTAAACACGAGCCGGACGTCGCTCGACAGTCGGTCCATGTGTACTAGGCTTAAGCTCCTGCAGATTGAGTAATATGCCTTCAAAGAGCTAGGTGTGGCTATTCACTGATAGGACTGTCCGAGAGCCAACACCAACAGTTTGTGTTAAATAAAGAATAAATTTTATATATTATATATATATATATATATATATATATATATATATATATATATTTTTTTTTTTTTTTTTAATACAGAGCTTTATTAATCTGAACCCTTGTACAGTATATGTTTAAAATTCTGCTATATACAGTAAATGCATACATGTTAAGAAATTTTTGAAAATCTAAATACTAATAATAATAATGATAATATCAAGAATACCTTTTATTCTAAAAGAAATGTGACATACTGTATATTTACCTGATGATATTATACTGCAAGACTTAATAATTTGAGAAGTGTCTAATCGCTCGTATTTTCAACCTAACATCAAAATACATACATTTTTCATATGTGTGTGTGATCTGAGTACAAACCGCAGAAAGACACTAGGTGAATTCCCCTGCTGATACACTCGTGTACGTGTAGCAAATATTCATGTTCTCAGCTTGCTTTATGAGCTCACAGCCTCATCTTGCAGAGACCCATTATCTGTTCCTAATAATGGAGATCTTCCTTATGAACCAATTTCTAATGGGAAGTAGACTGTGACCGTCCAGCCATTCTGCAAAGGACAGGATTTATAATTGGAGAGTGAGATTGGACTTTGTTTAAATAAAGGTCTTTGAAGGAAGAAAAAAAAAAAAATTGGATTATCCGAACTGTTTCAGCTTTTTTTTTTTAATGGAACATTTGAAATAATAAAAGATTGCAGCATTTTTATTGGGAATAAACTGGCAACACTGGAAATTCTGGCCTCAAATGGAGTTAAAATCTAGAGAAAACTCAGCTCAGTAAAGAGCGGCTATCAATTTAATTTACTTTACATTGAGCTTATGCAGTATAGAAATATGTAAAGCAGTTATCAATTTCAAGCTTTAAGTCTGAATTTACCAAGTTCAGGCATCACTGCACTTGTCTTTTATCCTACCAAATGTGTCCTTTAAAGATATTATATGGTTTCACACCTGATTGAATAACGAATAAAAGAATATTTTTCAAGGCATATCTGTTCGAAGAGCTCTTATCATTTCCTAATGCTGAAATTTATATATTTCAATATGTTTAGGCCGGTTTGAAAATATTTTAGAAGGAGAAAATGAGGTTATTCCTGATAAAAAGAACACTTTTTTAATTCGTGAGGAACCTAGTACCTGCAGAAGTAAAGTATTTATTAGTACTGACCCTTCTTCATTTCTTGTCACCAACGTGTGATCGCTACTATCACTCTCTAATCTTCCATTCTCATAACATCACACCTGCCCCCCCAGGGTTTCATCTCCCTACTATCACATTCCAATGTTCCACCTGCCTAGAATCACTCTCCATTGTTTCTCCTCCCTTTTCTCACCCTCCATGTTCCACCACCTTATCTTTAACCTCCAATGTTCCATACTCCTAACTACATCCTCCAATGCTTCACTTCCCTACCTTCACCCTCCAATGTTCCATTTTCATACCATGACCCTCCAATGTTCCACCTCCCTTTCATAATCCTCCAATGCTTATTCTCCTTAGAATTTCCCTCCAGTGTTACCCCCTTATACCCCTTTACCAGACTGGAAGGTGAAAGAAAATAAATCTGCAAATCTGGTTAGTCTTTGCTTGAAAGTTAAACTTGTTCTAGACCTGAAGGACAGTGGAGGTGGTAGAGGAGGTATTACCTGTAGCACCTTATAATTTACTACAATAGGTGTACATAGTTAGCTGTAGTGTAAGTAACTGGGTTAAATCTGGGCTGAGTGACTCAGGGAGGCTGGATGACTCAGCAAGCAGCATCTCGGGTGACCTTCCCTGCTTCCTGGAACCTTGGAGAAGCTTCAAGAAGTAGAGAGTGGAGTGCTAGAGGGAACCTCTACAACACACGGAGGAATCCTTTCCTGGAGGCACGGGAGCAAGGAGAGGACAGCAGGAGCAGGAGAGGAAAGCAGGAGCAGGTCAGCACTTCTGGGAGATCTCCTGAGATGTCAGTCTGGTGGACTGGTGGGTGTTGCGTCTGGGAGGACTGAGGAGGGAGAGTGTCAGTCTGGGAGGACTGCGGAGAAGTTAGCCAGGGGGCTAGTGAAAGGGGCAGCTGCAGCCAGGCAGGTTGGCAGTGCCTGAAGAGGTGGTGCTGGTATCAGTAGCCACAGGAATGTATGCTGGACACTGAATTTTGCTACATCACTAAAGGGGCCTTGGGTTTCTGCCTATAACAGACTGTTGCTTTAAATCTGACTGAGTGCTTTTTGTCAGATCCACAAACAGTGTGCCAGCAGGAGTTCTGCAAGCAAGTGTGCTGGAGGAAGTAAGGAGTGTATATAGACTGTATATAGGAGAAGTTGTCCCTGAAGTTGTTTGAAGTCAAGTGGGCATCCCATAATTTCCCAATCCCTATCCAAGTTCTAATCCCACAATAAAACAAAAAAAACAAAGCACTGGACTGTTCTCTGACTTGGAGTGACTGTGAAAATTTGGTCTACAGCTCCTTAGTGTCATGGTTATGCAATAGAGTTTGTCTGTCAGCTTACCTATCACCATGTGTTCATCTCTAGAGACCAGCCGACTCTCACCTGACTGCTTTTATAATCTCTCCTCTAGCATGGCTCCACCACAGCTCCTATCAGAGAACTCTATATTAACCTGTGCACTGCAACATTTGTGTGTTTGGCTTCCTGTTTCCTGCTTACCCTGTACTCTACATTTGTTTCTGTTACCGACCTTGGCTTGTTCTCAACTATTCCTGCCTGCTCGTGACCCTGACCTTTTGGCGCGTCCCCGACTATCCCTGTTTGCCTGTGACCCTGAACCTTTGGCGTGTACTCTGTTGTCCTTGTCTTCTTGTGGCCCCGACCTTGGCTTATTCCCTTATTATCCCTATCCTCCTGTTGCCTACTGTGGGTGTGAGCTAGGGGACCCTAGGGGTCGTGGCCTGGAGCCAGTTGCAGCCCAGTCCATCCTCACCACTAGAGGCTCTGGTGAACACCTGCTGGCTCTTAGACTCCGCGCCCTAGGGAATCTTATGCTCTAACCCCGGTGGGATCCGTGTTGGTGTTCCAGCGGCCCTGTCTTCCTTACCACCCTGACTCCCATCCGCAGCAGTCAGCCGTAGGGTCCACTACCTTGCGGTGCACTCCTGGTCCCAACAGTGTCCATCTGTCACCTAGCCTCAGGTGACCTGACACTTAGAGGATGCGCTACATACCCATGATTAATAGATGAACATACATAGCAGAAGATATAATTCATAACTTTTATTTGCTGCTCGGATACTTTAGAAGGTTTGCTTTCTGATGCTGCTATCTTCTGGAAGCATCTATAAATCCAGTTTCATCCCTTTTCTTGTATGCACTACCTTTTTCTTTCATAATCCTTTCTTTTGTTATGTTATCTACAGTGAACTCCCCATTTTTCTTAATCAGTTAATTCCCTCTTTGATTCATTCTCTCTTTACACCTCTCCTCCCTTGTATATCCTCTGTTCTACACTATTTGCTTGTTGTTTTTGTTGTTATAATTGTCTAGTGCCATAGTAAGCATTAACAGCAGAATGGGACAGAATGGTTAAATGTAACATGCTTAATTTGCATCCTCACTTAAAAAGTTAGATACTTACTCCTTATCATCCCTGTATCTTACTTCAGCGTGTTTCTACTCTTCCTTTAAAATGTATATCACAGAAAAATTATTTCTGTATTAGTTGCAATATATAGTCATCCTAGTGACTGCTCTGGCACTTAATATAATGCATATGTTTTACTGCTCTTAATATGTGGCTAGAACGTCCTGTATTAAGTTTTCAAGATGCTTGTTCTGACTAGTTTGTGTACTAGCAATTTGTTGCAAGCCGACCTCCTGCTGTTTGCATATAAAGTGGTTCAGCAATATAGAAGAGTGTACATTTTAGATTAGTTTCTTCCTTTGGAGTATAGTCATTTTGGTTTTGAGAATATAAAAGTTAAGAGAAAAAGTTGAAAGGAATAGCATTAACCTATTATTGAACATCTGGAGACTGTACAGTTAGGTAGTGCCACTAAAGGAACTATAGCTGGTATACAAAGCTTGTTTGTGCTACAGAACCAAGACTACATGAGGTCTGTACTAAAAAATGCCCCAAACCTTATGATCTATGTGACAGACCAAACCGGGACAGGGGCTTTTGGAGACAACTAGGAGCAAGCCTCCTACCTACTAATAATGGCCCATGGAGAAAACAGATCATTCTATAATGATGGACAACAATGTGATGAACACTGAGAGCGTGGCTTGGATTATTTCTCACTCTGAATAAGGATAGTAAAGCTTTGCTTCTGGAGTGGATAGAAAGGTATACTATTAATCTTGTACAGGGTAATGGTCAGAGGGAATATGGTAGGCTTCCTGCAGACTGGGTTGGAGAGGCTCCTTCATTTGGGACAGAAATATTTATGAACAAGATCCCTCAAGAAATCTATGAAGAAAAATTATTTCCACTTTTTCAGACTGCTGGAACATTGTTTGTCTTCTGATGACTTGTCTAGTGGACAGAATACATAAGTCTGTGTTTCTCCCATTGTGTGCCTCCTAGGTGTGCATTTGCATCATTAAAGTGATTGTAAAGTCGTGTTTTTTTTTCTATAAAAATAACAAACATGTTATACTTACCTGCTCTGTTGCAGTGGATTTGCACAGAGCAGCCCATATCCTATTTTTGGGACCCTCTTCTGTGATCCTGGCATCTTGCTATTGGTGCACCAGAGCTTAGTCACAGCTCCCTATGTCCATTCAGACACGGAGAACCGAACTGGCCCACCCCCTCTATCCCCTGATTGGCTAGCTGACTTTGTATGACAGCAGCGGCAGCCAGTCAGGATGGAAAATCTCAGACAGCTGAGACACTCATGGACATCGCTGGACAGAGAGGAACCTCAGGTAAGTGTTAGGGGGGCTGCTGCACATAGAAGGCTTTTTTTAATCTAAATGCATAGAATGCATTAAGTTAAAAAACCTTCTGTCTTTACAATCACTTTAATTGTGGTAATTGAGGTACCTATTGTTTCTGTCTGTTGGATAATTTGGCTAACTCTTGGAGGTATCTATGATGGGATTAGCCTTGTGTCAGCTCTACCTCGTTATCTAAACCATTGTGTGAAGTTTTGAGTAAATATTTGGTTTTATTGGTCATGTGGTGACTGACTGACTTCTCAAGTGTATAAAAACCTGTATTTCTGTTTAATAAACAGTCATTCCTTTGGTTCTATTCCAACATCTTGTCTGTGTATGATGCTTGGGGTAAAAAGGGCTGGTATTAGCTCTTGGTTTGCTTGTAACAGTTTAGAGTGCAGAAGGCACTGTTTGGTGGAAGGAAGCACCCAAGCAGGGTGCCAAAGCAGTTCCATCACAATCCAAAACTAACAAAAGGACTTTGCTTTATGAGTCAAAGTGTCTGCTATGCATATATGAGTGTTCATAGTGAGAAAACTCACTAGTGAGAAAACATACAAAACAATAATGTGTAGAAATTTTCAAAGAAAATACCTGTCCTAACTCCCGTCCCTCTAATGATGGGGGTCTGATGAGCCTGGGGGGTCCCCTTAGTATACCAAAAGAAAAGGTGGGAAGGCACAAGGGAAGGTGTAATGGCATGAAAAGCAGCATGGAGGAGCTAGATAAATGTTACCAGAATGTAAAAAAAGTGCACAAATTATGGTACAAACCTCTCAATGTTTACTAATCTCAATGTTTGCTCATATCTACATGACGACATCTAAAGTTAAATAAAGACATTAGTGCTTCCAAGGAAAAGATCTTATAAATGCATCAACAATGACAATTTGATGGTAGTTGAAGAGTATGCTGCATTCTACCTCTGAGTTTTAGTTCTTATAGATCTAACAATGTGATCAAAATCTATAAAATTGCTTGCACCACATGTTCACTATTTGTTATCCTGAATGTGGTTCTGTGTGAGCTGTCAGCTGTCACCAGAACCCAGTGAGCATTGCAGCACGATTTCAGCTCCACAATGCACTGGTGGACTCTCACCTGGGGAAATGGAGCAAAGTGCAGATACATACAGATATCAGAATGTTAAGCTAAAGATTTAAAAAGGATACCTATTATCTAGGCTATGGTAATACATTGTTTAGAGCATTCAAAGTTATCTTTTTGAAGCATAAAGACTTTCCAGACAGTGAAGATCAGATGGATCCTGAAAAGGTAAAATTTGATCTCTGTGCATGTCAAGCACAACGAGGGTCCTCAATTGTAAGGGCACTGGGTGGCATTTTGATACATTTAATAAATCAAATAGTATTGTTCTAATAGTGAACAATTGCCATCTGATTTGATTAAACTGAAATTTGATTGCTTCACCCTGCACATCATTATTGATCATTGCATCATTGGTTCAGCTTTGTCTTAAACATAAGAAGTTGTGATTTCAATATACAAAAAAGATAACACATTTTTTTGTAACATACAATTCTTCACTAACAATATTTTGAGCGCTATAAATATAAACAGCAAATATTTAACTCTGGTTGACCTCATTCCAAATGACATTAAAAAAGACACTGTATGCTGCAGTCATTCGAATCAAAGTGACCATTAGCTCTAGCTGAACTGCGCACCAAATAGAGAATACCATTGCTATCCGAATAAAATGATCCAAGCAGAAAATACTTTCTCATGTTTTATTTCCTGTGAAGGATTTTAAACAGAGATAATCATTGCCTTGTGAAGTTCACATAACTTAAGTGAAGTAATTGTTCCAAATACATGATCTTCCCTAAGACATATTTCAGAGCATTAGAAAGATGGAGTTGGTCAACTTGAAAGGACAAAAATCTTGTATAAGTGTTTAACAGGAATTTTTTTATGTCCTTTTCTCTTTGCGTTAAAGAGATTATTTCACAGAAAATACATTTATGATATGGCAAGCATTTTAGGTGGCCAATATACCAGTGGGATTGACAAGTTGCAACAAAATATTTTAGAGGAGGGCCTGCACTCTGCAGGAATGTTGATGAATAGGGATGGGCCGAATGGACCCCTGTTCGGTTTGCACCAGAACTTTCGAACACCGCAAAAGTTTGGACCCGAATAACGAACCCCATTAAAGTCAATGGGACCCGAATGTCAAAAATCAAAAGTGCCCATTTTGAAGGCTTATATGCAAGTAATTGAACATACAATGGTAATAGGGGTCTGGGTCCTGCCCTGGAGGACATGTATCAATAAAAGAAACGTTTGTGAAAAACGTCATTTTTAAATGAGCAGTGATTTTTTTATTTTTAAAGCAAAAGCATAAAAATGAAAAATTCCTTCCAATATAGTGCCTGGGGGGTCCCTTTAGTCTTCCTGTAAAATGGCAGATCTGTACCTTGTCTAGAATCTGCTGCAGCAATAATTGCATTTATAAAGACAAAAAAAATGAAATTTTCCCTGCAAGCTGCCTTTATTTTGTCTGCAACAGCTGGGGAGCCAGTGTGTATGAAGAGGCCACAATGTATTGCACTGGGAACAAGATTAGAGAATTTTTTTATACATTCTGGTGTCACTTTGACTTTTGATAGCAGTAACTGGTGCATAAAAATTGGTCTTTGGGTGCCAGTGGCGCCTTTCCACCGTAACCCTATAGAGGTAATCTTGATGAGTATTGGCCTTGCTATAAAAAATTGCAAAGATATGCACCTGTCAAACAGGTGCAGAAATATTGGTCTTTGGGTGTCGGCGGTGCCTTCCCATCATAACTCTATAGAGCAGTGATGGTGAACCTTGGCACCCCAGATGTTTTGGAACCGAATTTCCCATGATGCTCCACTAAACTGCAGAGTGCATGAGCCAATCACTGCTATAGAGGTACTTTTGATGAAAGCAAGAATTGACCCTGCTGTAAAAAATTGCAATGATATGCACCTGTAAAACAGGTGCAGAAAAATTGGTCTCTATCATCATCAATACCACTGGAGACAAGTTGGCAATACGCTGCGACTGGGGGAACATGAATGCCAATTTGTCTACAACTGTTCTCCCCTCTCTCTAGGCTCATTTTCCTGTCATCCTCAACCTCAGAACCAACATTTGAATTCAGTAAGGGCTGGGCATCATCAAGGACTGATGCTGTGGTAAAAAAACTCAGCTGACTCCTCCATGGCTGATGTTGGGGCTATGGCAGGAATAGATGTGGACAAGGGGACTTGTCTCTGCTTGTGTGACAGAGGATGAGGAGGACGAGGAAAGTTTAGTAAGCCAGTCCAAGACCTCCTCTGCATGCTGTGGCTGGATAGCATGGGTAAACTCACTAAACAGAGGAAATGATGCCCTGCCTGAGGACTGACCACCACGTCCACCTTTGCCTCTGGACACATTTGTTGCTAGTCCCTTTACAGTGCCAAGAGAACATCTGCCTCTCCTTGTTGTCCTCCCAGACATATTTGGGAGGGAGGGGGCGGTGCTTATAAGCAAATGTAAAGAAGAAGTGGAGATCTGTACGTAGATGCACTTGAATCAATATACAGTGGTGTTTGGTGCACTTTAATTTAAATACTCACACTACATAGGCACAATCCTTGGATACACTATAATATACTGCAATATAATGCGCCAATCGTACAGTGATGCACAGAACTATATGGCGTTAAATTGGCAGTAACACACACAAAACTATATGACGTTGAACTGGCAGTAACGCACACAAAAGTAAATGGCGTTACACTGGCAGTAACGCACACAAAACTATATGGCGTTAAACTGGCAGTAACACAAAAAAAAACTATATGGAGTTAAACTGGCAGTAACGCACCCAAAACTATATGGCGTTAAACTGGCAGTAACGCACACAGAAGTAAATGGCGTTAAACTGGTCGGAACGCACACAGAAGTGAATGGAAACAAACTGGCAGTAACGCAATCAAATAGATGGTGTTCAACCGTCACTACACTGATGCTATCCGAACTGTTCCTACTCTAGCTATACACTAATGTAAAGATTACTGACACGGTCTCACTATACTACACTGAAACTATATGAGCTGTCCCTACTCCACACTATGTATGAATGACACGGTCTCACTGCACTACAGTGAAACTATCTGAGCTGACCCTACTCTAGCTGCACACTGTGCAAAGCTGAACGATGGTCCTCCTCCTTACTACAATCACACTATTCCTAGACTGCCACTAAACTAATATTCTACACTGATAATTGAAGCAAAATAGCACAGTATAGCACACTAACTAACTAATAGCATTGAACAGAGCCCTGTTCTATCTCTCTCCATGCCAAAATCACACTGAAAATGGCTGCCATTGAAAGAATACTTTTATACTGTGGGGCGGGAATGAGCCATGATTGAATAAAGTTATTATGACAGTGTTCAATCATGACTCTGACAGTGCTCTGTGCCCTGATTGGCTGAAGCTTTCACTGCTTCAGCCAATCACGGCTTACAATGTACTGTTTAGTGCCGCAATGCATTGTGGTCGGTTCGGGGGGGGCCAAACAAACAGTCGAATGACCCGTTTGCTCGGATGTTCGCCGAACGCCTGAACAGCGAAATATCGGCCCGAACATGTGCTTGGGCTGAACCGTTCGCCCATCCCTATTGATGAAGTGGGAATTTGTGGAAACCTGTGAAGCAAGGCTGTTGTGAAAAACTCCTCTTGGAGGTCTGTGTGCCATGAGTGTTGTAGATATGTAGGCAGACCATATGGTTGACAGCTTGACAAATGTGATTCCTAAAACTTTTCTGTGGGATTAGAAGACCTTCCAAACACTGTTTACCTATGGCATGTGTTGTCCAAAGGGGAATTCAACATACCTGCATATAGTTCATCGGGCATAACTTTACTTATAGAAGGGAGCACCTCAGTGCAAGAACAGTTCTCTAGTATGAGATTAAATGTAGACTCAATTTGCTTTTGAAAACTCTTTGTGAACAGTTCTGGCCACATCCTTTGAATTCCAGTAAAGACTGTCAAAACTTATCCTGCATCTATGTATATATCCTGTGTGACCTCCCCCTAACAAAATATGACGTGCTATACAACCAAAACTTGGTGGACACCTACCCAACATCTCTATGTGAGTATGTTGGACATCTCATACCACAATAATATGAAGTTGCTCTCCCCAAGCTATGACAGCCTTCACTCTCCTAGGAAGGGTTTATAAAAGTGTTTGTGGGAATTTGTGCCCATTCAGCCAAAATAGCATTTTTAAGGTCAGATACTAGAGTTAGACAGGAAGACATAGCTCGTAGTGTTTGTAAGTGATCTGTGCAGATCATACGAGTTCCATTGCATCAAATGTTTCAAACTTTGTCTTTATGGACCTCACTTAGTGCAAAGGGGCACAGTCATTCTGGAACATAAAAAGCTTTTCCCCAATCTGTTGCCATAGAATGGAAGTGCACAATTGTCTAAAGTGTATTTGCATACTGTAACATTGACAGTCTCTTGTACTGGAAACATCTTAACTCAACAATTAGGAGATGTACCCTTATACCTTTTGTCATATAGTATAGATGCCAGTAGGCTGAGCCACCTACTGACTTCTTATAATATCAAATACTATTAGCCAGCATAGAAGCTGAAATCACTTTAGTAAGATACAGCTGTGAACAAAAGTTTTGAGAATGACACAAATATTAATTTTCACAAAGTCAGCTGCCTCCGTTTTTATGATGGAGAATTGCATATACTCCAAAATGTTATAAATAGTGATCAGATGATTTGCAATTAATTGCAGTCACTCTTTGCCATGAAAATTAACTTATTCTCATAAAAAAACATTTCCACTGCATTTGTGAAGAAGGGCGCCCAAGAAAGTCCAGCAAGCGCCAAGACCATCTCCTACAGTTGATTCAGCTGCGGGATCATGGCACCATCAGTGTCAAGCTTGCTCAGGAATGGCAGCAGGCCGATGTGAGTGCACCTTCATACAGTGAGGCGAAGACTGGCAGGAATGGCAGCAGGCTGATGTGAATGCATCTGCATACAGTGAGGCGAACACTTTTGGAGGATGGCCTAGTGTCAAGAAGGGCAACAAAGAAGCCATTTCTCTCCAGGAAAAACATCAGGGACAGACTGATATTCTGCAAAAGGTATGGGGATTAGACTGCTGAGAACTGGGATAAAGTCATTTTTTCTGAAGAATTCCCTTTCCATATGTTTGGGGCATCCGGAAAAAAACCTTGTCCGGTGAAGAAAAGGTGAGCGCTACCATCAGTCCTGTGTCATGGCAACAGTAAAGCATCTTGAAACCATTCATGTGTGGGGTTGCTTCACAGAAAAGGGAGTGGGCTCACTCACAGTTTTACCTGAGAACACAGCCATGAATAAAGAATAGTAAAAAAACATCCTCCAAAAGCAACTTCTCCCAACCATCCAAGAACAGTTTGATGAGGGACATTTCCAGCATGATGAAGCACCTTGCCCTAAGGCAAAAGTGATACCTATATGGCTTGGTGAACAAAACATCAAAAATTTTAGGTCTTTGACCAGGAAACTCCCCAAACCTTAATACCATTGAGAACTAGTAGTCAATTCTCAAGAGGTGGGTGAACAAAAAAACCCACAAATTCTGTCAAACTCCAAGCTAGGGATGAGCTTCGAGTTCGAGTCGAACTCATGTTCGACTCGAACATTGGCTGTTCGCAAGTTCACCGAACAGCGAACAATTTGGGGTGTTCGCGGCAAATTCGAATGCCGCGGAACACCCTTTAAAAGTCTATGGGAGAAATCAAAAGTGCTAATTTTAAAGGCTAATATGCAAGTTATTGTCATAAAAAGTGTTTGGGGACCTGGGTCCTGCCCCAGGGGACATGGATCAATGCAAAAAAAAGTTTTAAAAACGGCCGTTTTTTCAGGAGCAGTGATTTTAATAATACTTAAAGTCAATCAATAAAAGTGTAATATCCCTTTAAATTTCGTACCTGGGGGGTGTCTATAGTGTGCCTGTAAAGGGGCGCATGTTTCCTGTGTTTAGAACAGTCTGACAGCAAAATGACATTTTGAAGGAAAAAACTCATTTAAAACTACCCGCGGCTATTGCATTGCCGACAATACACATAGAAGTTCATTGATAAAAACGGCATGGGAATTCCCCAAAGGGGAACCCCGAACCAAAATTAAAAAAAAAAAATGACGTGGGGGTCCCCCTAAATTCCATACCAGGCCCTTCAGGTCTGGTATGGATATTAAGGGGAACCCCGGCCAAAATTAAAAAAAAAAAATGACGTGGGGTTCCCCCTAAATTCCATACCAGACCCTTCAGGTCTGGTATGGATTTTAAGGGGAACCCCGCGCCAAAAAAAAAAAAAAAAAACGGCGTGGGGTCCCCCCAAAAATCCATACCAGACCCTTATCCGAGCACGCAACCTGGCAGGCCGCAGGAAAAGAGGGGGGGACAAGAGTGCGGCCCCCCCTCCCTCCTGAACCGTACCAGGCCACATGCCCTCAACATTGGGAGGGTGCTTTGAGGTAGCCCCCCAAAACACCTTGTCCCCATGTTGATGAGGACAAGGGCCTCATCCCCACAACCCTGGCCGGTGGTTGTGGGGGTCTGCGGGCGGGGGGCTTATCGGAATCTGGAAGCCCCCTTTAACAAGGTGACCCCCAGATCCCGGCCCCCCCCCTGTGTGAAATGGTAAGGGGGTACATAAGTACCCCTACCATTTCACGAAAAAAGTGTCAAAAATGTTAAAAATGACAAGAGACAGTTTTTGACAATTCCTTTATTTAAATGCTTCTTCTTTCTTCTATCTTGCTTCATCTTCTGGTTCTTCTGGCTCTTCTGGTTCTTCTGGTTCTTCCTCCGGCGTTCTCGTCCAGCATCTCCTCCGCGGTGTCTTCTGTCTTCTTCTCCTCGGGCCGCTCCACACCCATGGCATGGGGGGAGGCTCCCGCTCTTCTCTTCTTCTCTTCTTCTTTTCTTCTTTTCTTCTTTTCTTCTCTTCTTCTCTTCTTCTCTTCTTCTTCATTTTCTTCTCCGGGCCGCTCCGCAATCCATGCTGGCATGGAGGGAGGCTCCCGCTGTGTGACGGCGCTCCTCGTCTGACAGTTCTTAAATAACGGGGGGGGCCACCCGGTGACCCCGCCCCCCTCTGACGCACGGTGACTTGACGGGACTTCCCTGTGGCATTCCCCGTGACGTCACAGGGAAGTCCCGTCAAGTCACCGTGCGTCAGAGGGGGGTGGGGTCACCGGGTGGCCCCGCCCCCCCGTTATTTAAGAACTGTCAGACGAGGAGCGCCGTCACACAGCGGGAGCCTCCCTCCATGCCAGCATGGATTGCGGAGCGGCCCGGAGAAGAAAATGAAGAAGAAGAGAAGAAGAGAAGAAGAGAAGAAAAGAAGAAAAGAAGAAAAGAAGAAGAGAAGAAGAGAAGAGCGGGAGCCTCCCCCCCATGCCATGGGTGCGGAGCGGCCCGAGGAGAAGAAGACAGAAGACGCCGCGGAGGAGATGCTGGACGAGAACGCCGGAGGAAGAACCAGAAGAACCAGAAGAGCCAGAAGAACCAGAAGATGAAGGAGGATAGAAGAAAGAAGAAGCATTTAAATAAAGGAATTGTCAAAAACTGTCTCTTGTCATTTTTAACATTTTTGACACTTTTTTCGTGAAATGGTAGGTACCCCCTTACCATTTCACACAGGGGGGGGGCCGGGATCTGGGGGTCACCTTGTTAAAGGGGGCTTCCAGATTCCGATAAGCCCCCCGCCCGCAGACCCCCACAACCACCGGCCAGGGTTGTGGGGATGAGGCCCTTGTCCTCATCAACATGGGGACAAGGTGTTTTGGGGGGCTACCCCAAAGCACCCTCCCAATGTTGAGGGCATGTGGCCTGGTACGGTTCAGGAGGGAGGGGGGGCCGCACTCTCGTCCCCCCCTCTTTTCCTGCGGCCTGCCAGGTTGCGTGCTCGGATAAGGGTCTGGTATGGATTTTTGGGGGGACCCCACGCCGTTTTTTTTTTTTTTTTTTGGCGCGGGGTTCCCCTTAAAATCCATACCAGACCTGAAGGGTCTGGTATGGAATTTAGGGGGAACCCCACGTCATTTTTTTTTTTAAATTTTGGCCGGGGTTCCCCTTAATATCCATACCAGACCTGAAGGGCCTGGTATGGAATTTAGGGGGACCCCCACGTCATTTTTTTTTTTTAATTTTGGTTCGGGGTTCCCCTTTGGGGAATTCCCATGCCGTTTTTATCAATGAACTTCTATGTGTATTGTCGGCAATGCAATAGCCGCGGGTAGTTTTAAATGAGTTTTTTCCTTCAAAATGTCATTTTGCTGTCAGACTGTTCTAAACACAGGAAACATGCGCCCCTTTACAGGCACACTATAGACACCCCCCAGGTACGAAATTTAAAGGGATATTACACTTTTATTGTTTGACTTTAAGCATTATTAAAATCACTGCTCCTGAAAAAACGGCCGTTTTTAAAACTTTTTTTTGCATTGATCCATGTCCCCTGGGGCAGGACCCAGGTCCCCAAACACTTTTTATGACAATAACTTGCATATAAGCCTTGAAAATTAGCACTTTTGATTATTCATGTTCGTGTCCCATAGACTTTAACGGTGTTCGCATGTTCGAACGAACTTTTTTCCTGTTCGCATGTTCTGGTGCGAACCGAACAGGGGGGTGTTCGGCTCATCCCTACTCCAAGCATTGATTATGCAAGAATGGGTTGCAATCAGTCAGGATGTGGCCCAGAAGGTAATGGACAGCATGCCAGTGCAAATTGCAGAGGTCTTGAAAAAGAAGGGTCAACACTGCAAATATTGACTCTTTGAATAAACCTAATGTAATTGTCAATAAAATCCTTTGACACGTATGAAATGCTTGTAATTATACTGTACTATACCTTAGTAGCATCTGACCAAAAGATCTAAAAACACTGAAGCAGCAGGCTTTGTGAAAATGTATATTTGTGTCATTCTCCAAACTTTTGACGACGGCTGTAGTCAGAAGGAAACCAAACCAACAGCTATACTGTATTTTTACGAGGAGAAAAGGAAAATTACTTTCCTGCCTCTACTCCTTAAAAAAGTCATCATCCTATAGTTGCAATGGGGTTTATTTACGAAAGGCAAATCCACTTTGCACTTCAAGTGCACTTGGAAGTGCAGTCGCTGTAAATCTGAGGAGTAGATCTGAAATGAGGGGAAGCTTTGCTGATTTTATCATCCAATCATGTGCAAGCTAAAATGCTGTTTTTTATTTTCCTTGCATGTCCCCCTCGGATCTACAGCGACTGCACTTCCAAGTGCACTTGCAGTGCAAAGTGGATTTGCCTTTCGTAAATAACCCCCAATGTTTTTTAATGAATTAATTAAGTAATAACAATGAAATGTGTGCAGGTGCATGTGAATTCTCAAAATTCCCATACTCCAGCTACTTTAATATCTATAAGATTTAATCTGAAGAAGCCCAGTGAAGAACACGAATGTGCAACGTATGAAGAGAATTTGGATTTTAATTTTGGCAGCTTATTCCCTGTTCAGAGTTTTTGCTTGTCAGTGTTTGTCTTCAATATTTTACACAAAAAATCTTTTAACCAGCACATCAAGGTAAAGGATAGTAACAGGTAGTTTGCACAAAACACCTTCTGCATTTATGCATTAACTTTATTGGGGCACTAACTGTGAAGGAGAGATCAACTGAGTTGGTGTCCATTTTTTTTTTTTTTTTTGGGGGGGGGGCTTTTAACGTATATTCTCTATAGAATAAAAATAGCAGGGATCTTGCATGTTTGTTTTTAGCTTGTTCTGTAGTTACATTGTAGTTACAAGAAGCTGACAACAGAGAATGCATCTAGCGCCTTGAGGCGATTCAGTTCGCATTTGCAGCGCTTTACAAATCATTCATTCATTCATTCCATTCCTCACAATTTTCAGTTTTTGTAATATAAAAATATAAATAGTAAAAAATGTTAGACAGCATTTGAGAAAAGAGCAATCTTGAAACGTTTTGTATATGTTTTCCAGGTGAAAAGATCTGATGCAAATCACACATATTACAACTTTTAGTATATTAGCTGTGAGGCCTTACAATAATAAAAAGCTTAAAGTGTATCTAAAGCTAAAACTTGTTTTGGTTTTGATAGAGTGGTGAAGGGTTAGAACCCTTGTCAGGCTGTTATTGCTACCTGTGTCCTTATAAGGGAGATTCCCTTTCAGGGGTGGATTTACTAAAGGCAAATAGATTCTGCACCTTGCAGTTGCTCCAGAGCTTAGTAAATGAGGGGAAGCTCTGCTGACTTCCATCATACAATCGTGTGCAAGCAAAAATTAAGTTTTTATTTATTTTCCTTGCATGTGATTGGGTATTCTTTGCTAAGTGAAGGCTTACCTCAATTACTATGCTCTGAAGCATCTGCACTTGCAGAGTGTCACTGCACTTTGTGAAGTGCACAGTCTATTTGCCTTTAGTAAATCAACCTCTCTGTTTCTGTCTCTCTTTCTCTCTCATTTGGGTTTATATATGAAAGTGGGAAAAATCCCAAATTTTGAGTTTGCAAACAAGCAAGAGTAGAAGAGAAATCTTCCAATAGGGACACTTGTTGTACGAGGGCATTTCCCTCAGTTTGGAGATTTTTATTTTTTTTTATATTGTGCCTACAAGACAGAAAGTGACACAATGGGGGTTATTTACGAAAGGCAAATCCACTTTGCACTAAAAGTGCAAATTACAAGTGCAAAGTGCACTTGAAATTGCACTGAAAGTGCACTTGGAAGTGCAGTCCCTGTAGCAGGGCCGTCTTTAATATTGATTGGACCCTGGGCAAAAAATTTCTTAGGCCCCCCCCATTCAATTTCACTCTCTACTTGCTCTGAGACATACAATAAATAGCAGCTAGACTTAAAATCAGTTTACTGTATCAGATCAGACAGCAATTGTGATTGGTTGCCAGAGGTTACAGCATATCATTACTGCTTACTGACTGGTTGCTAGAGGTTACAGCACACATTACGGCTCACTGATTAGTTGCTAGAGGTTACAGCAAATGATTTCTGCTTGTTAATTGGTTGCTAGAGATTACTGTACAGTAATACTGCTCACTGATTGGTTGCTAGAGGTTACAGCACATCATCTCCTCGCTGCAGGGGAGCATGATACACATATGAATGCCACCTTTATTTACATATCAATGTCGCGGGCCGCAGCTATTTACTTAGTAATGCCACAACTATTTACATATGAATGCTGGTTATGTACATGTAAACACAGGGTCTGCAGGTGAGTCATCTGTACACAACAATAGGGCAGATCTGGGCAGCATTAATACTAGCACTTCACCCTGAGATATGGGACTAAAATTTCAAGGCACAAGGGAATTTAAACTGGGATAGTTGGCAAGTATGAGGCGGCTGCTTTGGGCCCCACAACAATGACAGGGCCCAGGACAGCTGCCCCTTTTGCCCTGCCTTAAAGACGGCCCTGCCCTGTAGATCCGAGGGGAACATGCAAGGAGAATAAAAAACAGCATTTTAGCTTGCACATGTTTGGATAATAAAATCAGCAGAGCTTCCCCTCATTTCAGATCTACCCCTCAGATTTACAGCAACTGCACTTCCAAGTGCACTTTTAGTGCAATTTCCAGTGCACTTAGCACTTGTAGTGCAAAGTGGATTTGCCTTTCGTAAATAACCCCCACTATTTCTTTGACGGGACAACAAAAAAAAACCTGACAGTTTTAATTATTTTCTGCTCTGTATGTTTTAAACGTATTTTAATACTATTGGCAGTATAAACGAGCATAGCCTCAGTCAAATACATGGATAGGCCTTACCTAACTATTAAAGAGGAGTTCCAGCTTTTTTTTTTTTTTTTTAATCACCCCCACTGTTTCCACCTAATCTCATATCCAACGGGATAAGTGGTGAATGTAGGTTTTGTAAATGCTCTTTTTTAAAAAAAACTTGCCATCCCCATTAAGCGCGCTCCCATCTTCCGGGATACAGCGCTGCTGGCTATCGAGCGCACATGCATATCATACAAATCGCAGCGCGGAAATGCTTAAAGTGCCGGATGCCCATTGACTCCTGGGTTTGATGACACTCATATCCCAGGAGCCAATGGCCAGGCGAACATGACGTAGAGATACTGCGGAATCAGAGGATTAAAACTTCCAAAAAAGGTATTTGCACAGAAGAAAAAAAAATGGGCAAGTAGATTATCGGAAGTGGTCACGAAAGCGAGGGGGGGGGGGGGGGGCTAGTCGACAAAATGCCTGGAACTCCACTTTAAACATATACAATTTAAAGTGAAACTAAACTCTCCTATCATTTTCAACCAAGGAATCTGCCATCTTGGTCTCTGTTTGATCTTCAACTGCCATGATGCTGCACATGTGATCCGTTATGATACAGTCATTTAATGGTTTGACAGTTTGATTGAGAGCACAACAACTGTGACAGTAACATTCCCGGCACATGCCAGGAACATAACTGTTTTTTAAAACTTTTAAATCAATGGGTTTACTTTTGCTTTAAAGCAGAACTTAAAGTGGTGTTCCAGCCGAAATTATACTTTTTAAATAAAAAAAACCCTATAATACACAAGCTTAATGTATTCTAGTAAAGTTAGTCTGTAAACTAAGGTCTGTTTTGTTAGTTTATAGCAGTAGTTTGTTATTTTATAAACTTACAGCAGGCCGTGGCCATCTTAAGTGTGGGCATCTGAAGCCAGACTGTATTTCTTCTTGGATCTCATCCTTGCAGATCTCGCACATGCTTAGTGCAGCACAAGCAGTATAATAGGTTTCAGGTCAGGTTTCCATAGCAATGGCAGTGTCAGAGGAAGTTGCCACCCCTTCCCAGAAGGCATTGCAAACAGGAAATGATGCGATGGGCCACGGCCAGGGAGGAGGAAGTGAAAAATGAATACAGCAGATATACAGTAGGCGCTGAGAAAAAAAAAATAAAAAAAATCCAATTTGTTTACAGTGCACAGTTTAGTGAGGGATGCTGAAGAGTTGTAAAAGTGGGTGGAACTCCACTTTAACCCATTATTTTTCTCTGTTTCAATCGTTTTTTATTGTTTTTTTTAAAAAACAAGATAAATAAAAGTGAGATCTTATAATGGAGCAGCCAACAATCCTTGTCTGTTCCAAGCATGTAACGGGAAAACATACAAATACAATTTTTAACTGTTTCTTAAAACAGTTGCATTCAAGGCATGCTATAAATGGTGAATGAAAAAATGCCTGTGCTCTCAACCAAACTGTCAACTCATCAAATGGCTAGCCTCATAACTGATCACATATGCAGCACCATGGCAGCTACAGCGGCTAAGATGGCAGCTTCCTTGACTGTAAAGGAATTGAAGGTTTAGTTGTGCTTTAAATCTTGCATAAGATTTTGTTTACAAGCACCTCCTAGTCTAGACATGACCGCTCCTTAATAGGAACTGTCCTGCCTTACCATCGTTCACCATATAATTTAATACACAAAAATTAGCTGAAACAATTTCATTTTCACTGTTCTTACTGAAGAAAGTAGCAATTACAGAGGAATCAATACATATTGTGGAAAAAAACATGTTCTTCACTAACTTATTTTGGAATATAAATAGTGCTTGATTTTCAACGTAATGAAAAAAGCCCCAAAAGACTTTTGAAAGAGAAGAACAACTAAGGTAGAACAAATAGTGTCTGCCAACAGAAAGAGGCTACTGGGGCTTTTGTTGTACGGTTCATATGAAAAATATTGAAAGGATATTGAATGTTATTGTTCTTTGGGGGAAGAATTGGCAAGAGCCCTTCAAATGATTACGGGAAACAATAGTCTGAAAGCATTTTTGCATGCTGAGGGAGCTCTGGGCAAAGAGAAAAAAAAAAAGCAGTAATGTAAACATGTCTAATATACATCTAGTAAATAGAACTATTATGTGTGTGTTAATTGTTTTATGTCTGCATTATCCTTCAAGTTCTCATACAAACAAGCACATGGTAGATGCTGAAGTGTCTAAGTTTTTTCATAAATACGCTGTTAAATGAATTAAAGTTTGCTCATACAAGGATATGTCCATATATTGGCTGATTGAAAAGCAAAAGAGAACAGTTAAGACTGGCTTTGCCAACAATTAGACAATAAATCTCCGATATTTAGGGATAACTGGATTCAGTTAAAATAATAACAATAAGGATAGGAGTGTAAAATAACACCACCAAACTGATACAACACTGCCTATATATTAGTAGTAGTTAATCACATTAACCTGAATTTGTTTTCATCACGTTGAAGGCTTTTTACTACTCATTCAAGTGGCTTCATTAGTTCAAATGCGTGCTGGGACCATATCCAATGTCAGGAACATCATACCAGACATTAGAAAGAACATACACATGTTTGCCGACATAGACATTGTGCACCTGTACTGATACACCAACCACAGATACTGGTACCTAGCAGGCTATTTAAACCTGACTTCTACATATGATCATTGCTAAATGGTATTTCAGTCTAAGTATCTACAATTCCTGGTCCTTAAAGCGTAACTCCACTTTTGTTGAGAAAAAAACATTCCCCCCTGGGTGATCTATGTACATTGCAAGGATTATAACAAACTTTGTTGCAAATTCCTACCTTTTGTTATTCTGAAGAAATCAGTGTGTTTGTCTGTGCCGCTGTACTGAGTAGGTCTAATGGGAGTGGTTTCATAATTAACTGTCAGGTGTGGAGCTTCACAACACTAATGAGAAAATCTGCTGGGCCTGCATCCCTTTAGATGTGTTCTTATTGAAAGTATCTCTCAAAAAATTATTTTTTTTTGTTGCAAGGGATGCCTGAAATCTGATTTGTATCTTAGGCAGACTTCTGGGAAAATTAGTGAGCTAATCACACAAGCAGGAAATTATGTTTCTGGGGAGTGGTCAGTACACACTGTGTACAGAAAACCTCCAGGTAGCCATATTGCACTGTATATTTAGAAAATTACAGTGGCTACAGATTGAAAAGGAAAAGGTAATTTTTAATAACATTCAATTACAATATAATTAGTGTCACAATTATATGAGCTATATTATTTTTTCTTTATTTGCTATTTTTTTTCCCCACAAACGTGGAGTTACTCTTTAACCTTAGGCTTGACCTTAATATTGACCCAGCTTTTGTCTGATCTGTATCTGGATTATCTTTGTCTGCTTGAATGTTTGCTGTTTGCTGCTCTTCTGTGTTACCGACCTTGGGCTACACTTTTATTGACTCAATACCTCACTGCCTACATGTTGCCAATTTCTGCTTGTTCCTGACTATATTTGGAGAACAGTTTGAGCCATGAAAAAATTTGGCCCGAACATCACCTGTTCGCTCACCCGAATTTGGGGGGTGCTCAGCAGGATGTTCGCCCACGGAGCACCCCAAAATGCACTGCTTGCTGCACAGTGCATTTTAAACCCTAATTGGGCAAGGCTTTGCCCAATCAGGGCACAGTAAATAGCTTGTTGTTAAGGAGCAGGCCAGGAAGCCAGCTACTGAGTCCTTAACAACGGATGACATCAGCCGACATCAGCTGTCAATGGGCTTCCCCGCTGACAGCTGAATGAAAAGAAACATTGTCGGCAATAGAAGAAAGTGGTTTTTGGTCCCCCCCCCAAAATCCATACCAGACCTTTATCCGAGCATGTAGCCTGGCAGGACAGGAAAGGGGGGGAGATGAGCGAGCCCCGCCTCTTGAACCACCAGGCCACATGTCCTCAACATAAGGGGGTGCTTTGAGGCAGGGGGCTCTGTCCCCCCACCCTAAAGCATCTTGTCCCCATGTTGATGGGGACAAGGGCTCCTTGTTGACAACCCTGGGCTGTGGTTGTGGGGGTCTGTGTGCAGGGGGCTTATCAGAACCTGGAAGCCCCTTTTAACAAGCTGGGATAAGGGTCTGCACCATTTTTTTAATATATTTGTGTTGCTGGCAATGGTATTGTATTGCCGGCAATGTAATTTTTTTTTTCTTTATAAAGGTCAGTTTTGCTGCAGTAGGTTCTATACATGGTACAGATGCACCACTTTACCGGCATACTATGGGCACCCCCCAGCACTATATTTAAAGGAATTTTTCATTTTTATTGTTTTACTTTAAGCATAATTAAAATCACTGCTCCTGTAAAAATGATCTTTAAAAAAAAAAGATACCTTTTTGTGGCTAATAACTTGCATATAAGCCTTCAAAATTGTGACTTGATTTTTCAAGTTCGAGTGCCATAGACTTTGATAGGATTTGGGGTTCAGGTCCGAACTTTTGTGCTGTTCGAGAGTTCTGGCGTGAATTAAACCGGGTGATGTTCGGCTCAACTCTATTCCTGACCTTGATTCTGCCTACAATTTGGTGCATTCCTGCCTAGCTGTTACTGAACCCGGCTTGCAACCTGTCTCCTCTTGTAACTGAACTGGGAGCTTTAGCTGTAGTACTTCTGCTTGTCTCTGCCCTTTCATTGTCCTTGCAGACCCTCAACTTCCAGGGGTGCTTGAATGGGAAATGTGCAAGAGGCCACCCTCGCCATTTCAGGCTCCTCATACATGTACATGACACTCCAGAATTTTGCTCTTGTGGTTATAAATGTTTGTATTTGAACTCAGAAAGCCACTTGGATGAATGGTAAAATGTATTCAACATTACAAAACTAATCCCTAGGGACAGCTGAAACTGTTTTTTTTTTCCAAATTCTTTATTCATAGAAAAGGAAGAAAGGATCCAGAACAATAGAGAATGGGATCAATGCCCCTCCGTAAGTAAATACAATCCAAAGTAACATGGTAGAATAATTTGAGGTACATACAGAAACAAGTTAAATTGGTAACAAGCAGAACACAAATAAAATCTCTTACTAAAAACAGGGCGTTGTAGAAGAATCCTCTTGCATGGATATTATGATTTTCAGAAGAGAAAATATTAAGACGGAGAAGGTTATGAACGCCTTCTGGCACCATAAAAGAAAAGTACAGAGAAATGGGAAGAAAGGTGGAAAGAGGAAAAAGGAGGGGAGAGAAAAAAAAAGGAGTGGGAGAGGAGCCAGGGTGACGATGTGCATCTATACATCCTCAAGAGGGGCATAATGACTCCAGCGTAGGCTGCTAAAAGTGCCTTACCCTTTTCTGAATATACAAACATGTTCCAATATGACCATGTTTTCATATATTGCTCTCTCTTGTTTTGGGTGGTGAGAACTAGATCTTCTAGAGTGTTAACGTTTCTGACTTTATTAAGCCACATGGCTATAGAGGGGGGATTAGGGTCTCTTCAACACAGGGTAACACAATTCTTGGCGGCATTAATCATGTGATGAAGGACAGTTTTCTTGTAGGTTTTGAGAGGCATTTGCAGTGGAGAAAGAAGAAGGCAGGATCCTCTGGCATCGGGAAATCTGTAAACTGTTGTGTGATCTTTTGTACCTCCAGGTCCAAAAAATATGGAGCAAGGTCCCCTGCTCCCCATGGCATCTCCAGCATTGGTCTGAGGTTTCAGGAGAATATTTACTAAGAACCGATGCAGTATGGTACCAGCGTGTTAGTCATTTGTAATTATTTTCTTGGACATGGGTGCAAATGGATGATTTCAGAGCGAGGTATGTAATATTCTGGCTTTGGGCAGATGTAAAGGTTCTATTGAGGTCCCTTTCCCAAGTGCTAAGGCTAGGCATAATAAAATCCTCAGGGGGGGAGATCAATAGCACATACATCTTAGAAAGAGAACGAGGAAGAGGGTCACTGTCCTCGCAATATGATTCAAACACCGTCGGACGATGTCGGAAATACGCCGGGGGACCCAAGTTTCGAAGGTAATGAAGCAATTGGAGCACTTGCCAGAAATTTAACCCATATCGTCCGCCCGACTGCATTAACGTGGAGACTGAGGGCTAACTATCGGAGCTCAAAAAATGAGAGGCTTGAAAACAGCCTCTCTCGATAAGACCTCGAAACGGGCCAGGCTCTGGTCCCGGGGGGAAGCTAGGATTCCCCAGAATGGGATATAACAGCGATTGAGTGGAGGAAAACTCCAGATTCTGGTAGGCCAAAGAGCAGACGCAGAGCGTGGGGCCAATACTAGGGTGCGATTTAGGAAAAGCCAGTAGAACAGCATAACACCATGGTGCCCTACACAGGGGAACAGGACTACACAGCTGTTAAATGGTTGTCCAAAGCTAACGTTTTCCATGTCTACACCAGTCACTCTTCCATGGTGAGTGGCTTGGTAGTATTTGAACACGTCTGGCACCGCTACACCACCATGGCATTTAGGCAATGTCATAGAGCGTCTACTTAATCTGGTTCGTCTATTTGCCCGAATAAACTTAGTAAAAAGGGCAACAATTTGGCGGAAGAAGGCTGAGGGAATATTGATGGGCAAAGTCTGAAAAAGATACAGAAACTTAGGTAAGATGCACATCTTAATTATGTTACAACGGCCAAACAATAAATGGAGTCCTTGATGCCACTTCTCTAGAAGAATATGAACTTTATTGAGTTACTGTAGGGTGGGAAATTCAAGGTGAAGACATCTGCTGGTGTGGGGAAATGTAGGTGCCTAAATACTTTGGTGCAGTAGATGCCCATTTAAAGTTTAGTTGCAGAGTCCGGAAAAAAAGGGGGTAAGGCAACCATCATGGCTTCAGACTTGGTAAAGTTTATTTTTAATTTTAATAAGGCTTCATAATGATCAAATTCCTCCAAAAAAGATTAGGTAAAGAGATATGTGGGTTGGACATGGAAAAGAGCAAATCATCTGCGTAAGTGGAAACCTTAAAATTATGATTTCCCAAGTCCTGAGATATTGTGATTTTTTGGTCTTTTTTCATTTATATCGCAAAAATAGACCCTATAACTTTTGTGCAAACCAATCAATATACACTTATTGCAATTTTTGTTACTAAAAATATGTAGAATACACATTGGCCTAAACTGAGAAAAAAAAAATGTGCTTTTTTAAAAAAAAAAAAAAAGGGGATATTTATTATAGTAAAAAGTACAAAATATTGTGTTTTTTTAAAAATATTCGCTCTTTTTTTGTTCATAGCGCAAAAAATAAAAACTACAGAGGCGATCAAATACCATCAAAAGAAAGCTCTATTTGTGGGAAAAAAAGGACACCAATTTTGTTTGGGTGCAGTGTCGCACGACCGCGCAATTGTCAGTTAAAGCGACGCAGTGCCGAATAGCAAAAAATGGCCCAGTCATTCAGCAGCCAAATCTTCAGGGGCTGAAGTGGTTAAAGTAGTGCAGTGCTAAATAGCAAAAAATGACCTGGTCATGAATGGGGTAAAACCTTACGGAACTGAGGTGGTTAAGGAAGGATAAAATTACACATAATGCATTCACATGCTCCTAGAATGACACCAAGCTCATCACACAACTGTGAGAATCTACCTTCAGAACACCTGTATGGATGCCACTAGATGTAATTCACTTGGCTAAAGGCTTCTCTCCCTATGTCTGTGTGTTAGGAACAAAAGAGAAGAGCAGGGATTGGCAATCATTCAGTAGAGCGGTGTGCACCTGCAGGAGCGTGTCATAGGTTTGAGATCGCAGGCCACATCAGACAGCTGCATGGGCCACATTTGGCCCATGTGTTGAGCATGCCTGCCATAAGGCCACATGCGTACTGGGCCTTTAGCGCCAGAGCATGTGGCTCCAGTGTTTAGGTATGGATGGAAGACACAGGTGCACCATCCAGCCCTGCTGCCAGTAGCCTGTAAAACTCTATGAGAGGCTGAAAGCTGCGGCAGCTGGACAGGGTCGGATGGTGCACCAAGTGATACTAACGTTTAAATCAGCTAGAGCGGAGGCGTGGCCTGACGCATGGAGTGAGAGGACGTGTTGTACTTCAGCTCCCGGACTCCTCGGCTCCCTAGGGCTTCTCTGAATCCACACCGGCTGTTCCCCCGGTCCACATGGGGAAAGATAAGTACAGGGACCAGAAGGGAGCAGGGGGATCTCGTCCTGGAGGGGATTTAGGACACTTTTCTACACAATCCTCGGCCGCGGCCCAGCGCCAGCCTGGATCCAAGATGGCACCAACGCCTCCATCCCTGGCCCGCTCTGAGTCAGCCCTGGACTCTCTGGCCGGCTCCCAGGGTACACATCCTGTCCCTGTGACACAGGAAGGCTCCCCCCGACGCTCCAGAAACCGCTCCATTACTTTCCTGGGCTCTAAGGATGGATGGGATCTAGAAACCCAGATGAGATCACTGCACAGCTACATGAGAACCCTCCCCACAAAGGCTGATTTTGAACAGTGTGTCCACCGCATAGAGAACACATACAAGCAGGAGATCTCTGAACTGAAAATGAGACATTGGTGTACAATTCGAGGATATAGAAGCCACCACTGAGGCCCTCCACACCACAGTGCAGACACATGAGGAGATACTTAACTCCAAAACAATCATGATGCAACAACTAGCGTACCAGCAGGATGACATCGAAAACAGAAATAGGCACAACAATATTCGCATACGCGGTATACCCGAATCTGTTGAACCCAAGGATTTAAAGGCGGCGGCGATGGCCATCTTAAACCAGCTTTTACAACTACCCAAAGATAACCCCCTTGAGCTTGACCGGGTGCACAGGACCTCAGGTCCCAGGAACTCTGACCCCTCATTTGTTTGTGACACGCTATGCAGAGTTCACTTTTATAACATCAAGGAATCCATTATGCGTGCTGCCAGCACTCAGGACTCCATCCTTTTCAATACCACCCCAGTGATGTTGCTGCCCAATCTTTCCCGCTTAACCCTTACTATGCGGAAAGCTCTAAAACCTCTCACGCAGATACTTCAGCCACGTCAGCTGAAATATCAATGGCGTTTCCCCTTCCAGTTGCGGGTACACCATGACGGTAAGACTGCCACTTTCCGTACATTGGGTGACCTCCCCACATTTCTCAGCACCCTGGATCTGCCTCATGCCTCTATACCTGACTGGCCCCTCCATCCTTCTACAACAGGCCTGCCATACATTCCGCAGTGGCAAAAACAAAGTCGCAAACGCCGTCCTGGATCCTCTTCTCGCACAGACCCTGACGATTGATGTCCTCTAGACCGGCTGGTCGTTCATCTTCTCCTTTTCGACAGTAGGAACGCCTCCTGCATTAACTTGGAACCCTTGAAGATTTACCTCTCCGAGACTTCCCTGATATTCCCCAATATGTGACGAACGCGGGTGTCAGATCCCTGCCCTCCTTGCTAACTTGCAATGAAGGACCGGCCAACCTCACACCAAGCTGTCACTTACATAACAATGCCACTCTCAGCTGCGCCCAGCACAAAGATTTTCCAGCTTGCGGGACCACAATCTAGGTGCGAGCAGCCTGAGAGTGATTGTCACTGGGCTAATTACACAATTAACCCTTTAACTGCCACCACCCCCGTTTAAAAGAACAAGCCGGGGGAGACTGGTAATTTTAGCAATACCAATTATAATTTTAGAAAGCGTCTGCCACACACACTGCCACCACAGACAGGTCTGCTCAGAGTCTTACTCTACAACAGTAGCGCCCTTCAAGAGGCAGGTTCGTTTATAGCTTGCGTTAAGAGCTTTAGAGCCAAGGTTAACACTTTTCAACATAAGGGTTTATTATGAAAAGGTCAAACCACAAAGCTCCTGATTCACTCCTTGGTTATCTCTTGCCTTGACTACTGCAACTCACTCCTCATTGGCTTACCTTTAAATAGACTATCCCCCCTTCAGTCCATCATGAATGCGGCTGCCAGACTCATCCACCTTACAAACCGCTCAGTGTCTGCTACTGTATCCCTCTCTGCCAATCCCTCCATTGGCTACCACTCGCCCAACGATATAAATTCAAAAAACTAACAATAAGTTACAAAGCCATCCACAACTGAGCCCCCAGCTACATCACTAACCTAGTCTCAAAATACCAACCTAATCGCCATCTCCGTTCCTCCCAAGATCTCCTGCTCTCTAGCTCCCTCATCACCTCCTCCCATATCTGCCTCCAGGACTTCTCCCGAGCCTCGCCCATCCTCTGGAATTCCCTACCCCAATCTGTCAGACTGTCTCCAAATCTATCCACTTTTAGACGATCCCTTAAAAATTTCCTCTTCAGAGAAGCCTATCCTGCCTCCATCTAACAACTGCACTATTTTCTCCATTAGCTCATCCCCCACAGCTATTACCCTTTTGTATAACTTGACCCTCCCTCCTAGATTGTAAGCTCTAACGAGCAGGGCCCTCTGATTCCTCCTGTATTGAATTGTATTGTACTTGTACTGTCTGCCCTAATGTTGTAAAGCACTGCGTAAACTGTCGGAGCTATATAAATCCTGAATAATAATAATAATAATAATAATAATAATAATAATAAATATTCTTCCCTCATCTACATACCTTTCAGCTAGTTGTTGCTGTTAACCATTACCCCCAGTTGGAAGGTTTGTTCCTTTTTCTTTTTTTTTACCCACGTTGGGGTTTTTTCCTCGGAAGATACCAGGTTCCTCAGTCTAAAGTTGGCATAATGGACGCAAGTTACCCAAGGGAGAACTTACCCTGAATCATCAATCTCACCTCTTGCTATTGTTATTCTCCTCATATGCCATGATACCGGTTTCTAAGTACATCCAACTCCTTCATGCTGGAGGTTTTTACAGACTGACCATAAACTTTTATTTTATTTTATCTTTCATTTGTTCCTTTTCCAGGGACATGTGCGCCAGTTTGCATTTCACTATTGCTCTCATGGCGAACATAACTGTTTCCAGTATCTCGTACCCATGTTTTCTCCCACTGTGATATTTTATGGTATATTTCTTTTACTTTTATTCATACAGCCTATTTTATTTTACTTACATATATTATTTGCCCTTTGGGCCTTGGGAGCCCTCCCATGCTAACCACTAACCCCCCCTTAGGAATAGTCGGTGCTCATACTTGGCACCGAACCCTGGTTTATAGATGCTCCCTATTATACAGTTTTTTGTATTCTGTTTTTGTTCATTTTTGATTACATGGCACCACCTAGTGGTCTACTTTAGTACATTCAGTATATTGATCTATATGCAATTTTCAGGGTCCTGGCTTCATATCTCTGTTCTCAACAGAACATACAACTTTACCACTCTGCAAGATATGGCTCCTGGGACTCTTTTTCTTTTTCTCTCTCTTTTCTCTTTTTCCCTGTCCTTTTCTGCTACTATCTTTTTGTCTTACATGTCTCCTCCTATTTGTCAGCTTACCTTTCCCCTCTCCCCTCCCCCCCTTCTCCTCCCCCTCTCCTGCTGGCTGGAGTTTTCTCACGAGGGACTCTCGTTGTTTCATTTTTTTTTCCTCATTCCCAATACTCCCACCCTAAAATGGCTACTCCGCCTCTTAATCTAGCTTCCTACAATTGTAGAGGTTTTAACACCCCCGAGAAATGTAGCCAGATCCTCTACCATTTTCACAAACAAAGGACCAACATCCTCTTTCTACAGGAAACCCACTTCCGGTCTGGTTCAACTCCCATGATGTGTAATCGTTACTACACTTCCACAGTACCAACTCGATTGCTAAATCCAAAGGGGTTTCTATCGCATTCCATAGGTCCTTTCACCCTGAAGTTCTTGACTCATGTATTGATGATCATGGTCGTTTTGTGTTTCTCAAATTAAAATTTAATCATTTTCTTTTTACAGTTGCCAACATATACGCCCCAAACACAGAGCAGGCTCGTTTCCTGTCATCCACTCTCACCAGTCTAGCCTCCTTTGGAGGTCCCTGTGTCATCGTTGGAGGTGACTTCAATGTGGCTCTGTCCCCATCTGCTGACACTTCTACAGGTAAGTCTTCCATGACCATGACCTCACTCTCACACATTAGGGCCCTTCTACATTCACATCATCTAGTGGATGTGTGGTGCATACACCATCCTACAGACAGAGATTTCACCTATTTCTCCATAGCTCACAACTCTTATAGTAGATTAGACTATTTTCTCATTTCACAATCCCTCAGACACCCCACTACAAACCTCCCTGGGACATGCCCTTTGGTCTGACCACTCTCCGGTTTACTTATCCTTTGCTCGACCTCCACAATCACGTAGAGGGAATTCTTGGCGCCTCAACGACAATCTTCAGCGAGACTCAGTGTGTGTCACTGAAGTAACTAAAGCTATCCAAAATTTTTGATCTGATCATATAACGGATACCACCTCTCCACTTAATCAATGGGAGGCTCTGAAATGTGTGGTCAGGGGTGTCCTTATACAAAACGGTTCTCGTCTGAAAAAAAAATTAGATCTGATGATATTCGGCGCCTCCTGACCACCATCTCGGATCTGGAATCCCTCCACAAACGAACCTTAGATCGCTCTACTTTTGTTACTCTTTCTAACTCCCGCCGTGATCTTCTCCAATTACTAGACTCCCACTCTCTCATAGCTAGGGATCGTGCCCGCAAACCTTATTACTCTATAGTTAACAAATGCGGTCAACACTTAGCATCCATCCCAGAGCGCCACGTCGCCCCATTCCCTTCATTACCAGGTCAGACCAGACTAAAGTCTTTGATTGCAAAGGTATATCCACTTTATTTAAAGACTTTTATTCTCAATTATATAACCTCCTGCAAACATCCCCGCCCAGTCCTGTGCCTCCCTCCCAAGATCCGATGCAGACATATATAATGGAGACGGCGCTGCCCATGATTGACCCCCAGGAGTCTGCAGTTCTGGATGGTCCCCTGTTGGAGCCGGAATTCCTGGGCGTCATCAAGGGACTTAAGCCAGGCAAGTGCCCTGGCCCCGACGGCTACCCCCCGAGGTTCTACAAAACCTTTGCGCCCTTGCTGGTTCCGTATCTAACCAGGGCCTTTAACTCTGTTGATGACACTACTCTCCACTCCAAAGAACTATTATCGGCTAATGTATCCATTCTACTGAAACCCAATAAAGATCCCTCCCAATGCAGCAGTTATCGCCCTATCTCATTATTAAATATTGATCTCAAACTTTTTGCCAAAATCCTTGCTAACCGTCTTTCTCCCTCTCTCCCTGGGATCATACATAGAGATCAGGTTGGCTTTGTTCCGGGCAGGGAGGCACGGGACAATACTACCAAAACTATTCACCTCATCTCATATTCCCAACGCCACCATCAACAGGTCTGCCTTTAATGGTACCTCGTCAGCAGCGTTTGATATATCCAACGGGACCCGACAGGGCTGCCCCCTTTCCCCCCCTACTTTTTGTCATTGTGATGGAGCATTTGGCATGCGCCATCCGCCAAAATGATTCTATACAGGGCATACACACACCATCCGCACATCACAAACTTTCCTTGTATGCAGATGACTTACTCATTTATGCCCACCAGCCCCACATAACCCTTCCTTCACTTTTCTTGGAATTCCAACGCTTTGGAAAGTTAAGTAATTTTAAACTCAATATCTCCAAGACTGAGGCCCTTAACATTTCTCTCCCTGCATCTACCATGTCCACACTCCAATCCAATTACTCATTTCATTGGAAGACCAAGGGCATCACTTACCTGGGAGTAATAATACCGGTTAACCTTTCTAATCTTTTTACATTAAACTATATTCCCCTCCTCTCCCGTCTCCGTAAAGACCTAGCTTCCTGGGGGGACAAAACTATTCCTTGGTTTGGACGTATTGATACCCTCAAGATGGACACTTTGCCCAAACTACTTTACCTATACCAGACCATACCGGTAATCATACCCAAATCCTTTTTCTCTACCCTTCTCTTTCAATCCGCTTTCTATGGTATAAAGGATTATCTAGAACCAAATTTAAATTACTCACACGGCCAAAATTGCAAAGGTGGTACGGGTTTACCGGATTTTGAGCTATATTACAAAGCTACATTAATGGCGCGTATCCTTGAATGGTTCCCACGACCTTTTCAAAAAGCCTCGGGTATGGTTGAACAGGATATGTCCCCCGTCAATCTCAGGGCCTTACTTTGGGGTTATAAGAGCAATTTAATTGGCTCTGGCCAACTCCTCTCCTTTAACTACAGCTGCCCTTGTGCTTTGGTATAGGAGAGGAATGTGTGAGCTACTGTCTTCAGATCCATCCCCCTTATCACCACTTTTTGACAATCCAGCCTTTCCACAAGGTATAGGGGCTCATGCTCTAGGCTCTTTTCTCCGCACCTCCTGGCCTCAAGCTCATTCCTTCATTAATGCGGACAATGGAACTCCAAATATCCCGACGGGAAACCAGGACTGGCTCACCTCCCTATACCTCACTACCTTCACCAAACACCTTTTCGGTTCCTCTCAGATTCAGCGCCCTCTGACTGAATTTGAACACCTGGGCTCTCTTCAAAAATTACCTAGACATTTACTCTCACATATTTATAGCCTGATTCAAGCCCTCACACAAAATGACTTACCCACTTACACTAGAATGTGGTCGACAGACTTGGGGAAGACCATCTCCAGAGCGGACTGGCAAACTGCTTTCCATTTCGCACATAAGTCCTCAATCTCTGGTTACTCACAAGAGAAAAATTTTAAGGTTATGTCAAGATTGTACAGGGACCCCACCACGCCATCTACCTGTTGGCGATGCTCTTCAGCAACAGGATCGTACCTTCATGTCTGGTGGGAGTGTGACCGGATCCGACCCTTCTGGAAACAGGTATCGCAGGTTTATGAAAAAATTTATGACGATCCTTTGCAACTGACCCCTGAAATAGCTCTTCTCTCTATCCTACCGGGGTCGATATCCTCTCAAAAACGCTGTCTACTACGCTTCTTTCTATCTGCAGCTAGCCAACTCATAACTCTTTTGTGGAAGACAATGACCATCCCCTCGTTAGCCCTTTGGACCTCCACTATGAATGATATTATGCGTATGGAGGAGATGTTGGCACTAGACAATGATACCTACGATAAATTCACAATACTATGGTCGGTCTGGCGGCGCTTCTCCTCCTCAGATACGCTGGTTACATTGCTCCCTGCATCCCCGACTACAGCTTCCTCTATAAATTTGTATGCCCCCTGATTCCTGATTCATTCTTGTAACCAACAAAACTAGAGTCCTTCCTCTCCGTTTCCAGCCAGCAGACCCTCCCCCCTCCCCCTTCTACCCTTTTCTATCTTTCATCCTTCTTCTCCACTTTTGTCTTCTCTTTTTCCATTTTACCATCTTGATGTTTGACAGAACTTGTTTATATGATCTACTACTTTATAGCTGCCAGCCTTGCTGTGGGCGATAGCCATTTGGCACGCTGGTTGTTCCTTTACAGTATAATATTTTATGTCAACTGTATTATTTCCTTTTGCTACTTCATACCAATAAAAACATTTTCAACTCTAAAGCAGCTAGAGCGCAGGGACAAATGCTCAAAACGCAAGAAGTCTGCATTCTCGGCATTCATCCCTGGGAGAATACTGCCCTAAATGTTAGTACTGCTCGTTGCACCATCCAGATTCATCCAGCTCAGCAGCTTTCAGTTTTTAATAGAGTTTAACGGTCTGCCGGCAGTGGGGCTGAATGGTGCACCTGTGCCTTCCACCCACAACTACATTTCAGAGCCTCACGCACTGGGGCTAAATATCCAGTGTGCATGCTGCCCAATCATCACAGCATTTTCATAGTAATAGTCAGGCTATAAATGCTCCCCTGGAATTCCTGAGTTCCACCCCATTCAGTGATTGAGCACAATTTTTCTAGGACTCTCTATAGCACTGTGAAATTATTTAATATATAAATGAATACAGTAAATGGGTTTAATCACTTTTTTTTCTTTTTTATACAGCCATTACATAATATCGCATTATGCAAAATGAAAAGAAAGCAACACGATTTCAAATAATTCTTAATTTGAGAACATGTGTGTTTTTTTTTTTTTTGGGGTGGCCAAGTCTTATTCTTTGATCTGATTATTACACACGCTGGCTCATTACAGCATTCTCTAATTACTTCACTGTACAATTCTTTATTGCAAGGGCTATCATAAGCAACATCTAAGAAATCTAATTTAATAAAAGTGCAAACCACTGTCCTCTAGCCCATAGCAACTAAATTGTATTAGAAATGAGCAGCACACTAGAAAAGGCAAGTGACTAATTAGTTTCAGCTAGTTACAGTCATTTTGTATTACTATATAAGGCACTTTGCGCCAACATATGCAAAAAATTCTTTGAGCAGGTGAGGTCATGTGTAAGTGCTTTTTTTTTTTTTTTTTTACATATTTTTCTATGGTGGGGACAAAGGAACGGCAAATGAACTCCTGCTTAGCTTTCCCTCTTTTCTTATTTGAATATGAATGTGTTTAAAATACACTATATTGTCAAAAGTATTGGGATGTCTGCCTTTACATGCACACGAACTTTAATGGCATCTTAGTCCGTAGGGTTCAATAATGAGTTGGCCCACCCATTGCAGCTATAACAGCTTCAATTCTTCTGGGAAGGCTGTCCACAAGGTTTAGGAGTGTGTCTATGGGAATGTTTGACCATTCTTCCAGAAGTGCATTTGTGAGGTCAGGCAGTGATGTTGGACAAGAAAGCCTGGCTTTGCTGTAATTCATCTCAAAGGTGTTCTATTGGGTTCAGGTCAGGAGTCTGTGCAGGCCAATCAAGTTCCTCCACCCCATACTTGCTCATCTATGTCTTTATGGACCTTGCTTTGTGCACTGGTCCAAATCATTTGGTGGAGGGGGGGGGGATTATGGTGTGCGTTTTCTAGCAGAAAAGTTCCTGTGTAACGATCTGTAAAATATTTACATGCGTTTAAACGTATAAGGGCTCATGTACACTGTAGCTAAAAAAAAAGCTGCTTTTACAGGCATTTTGCTTTCATTTTTCTGCCTAAAAGCTTGAAGAAGCTTGTGCTTTATTGTTCTCTTTTGCATGTTTTTATTGAACTTCTTTTAGCTTTTTGGAGATTACGTGTTTTTTTCATAAACCCTTCCCTCAACTAATTTTTTCTAATTTTTTTGTGTGTGTTTAAGCTTTTTTGAGCTTTTTTCATGCTTCTTTGCCTGTTTTTGGGCACTTTGGTGTCTTTTATGCTCGAAAGCTCCTCTCAAAAACATCCGTTTGGTGAGGGTTTTTTGCTGCCTGTAAACTCCTGAAAAAGCCATTGTGTGCATGGGACATGTTGGCTAACATTGAAGGGAGATTCCAAGCAGAAAAAATAAAAGCTCAAAAAAGCTTAAAAGCCTGTAGGGGCTCATGCACACTGCATCTCAAAGAAGCTGCTCCTATAGGCTTTTGATTTTTTTTGAGCTCCCATTTTGTCTGCCTGGAAACTCCCCTTCATGTTAGTCAGCGTGTCTATGCGCACTATGGCTTTTTCAGGAGTTTACAGGCATATGATACAGACTATAAAAGACATAAAAGGAATCCTACATTATTGGTTAGTGAACCATAGAGGTAAACTGACCCACCGATTCGCCCTTAGGGTGGTATATCTCCCAGAAAGCGTGCAGCCTAGGACATAAAGGGGGGGGCGGAAGGGTTAAAAGGTAACCCTAAAGAAACAATCAAGGGAGATCAGCCATGGTATATGAATGAATAGAAGCTTTATTGGTGAAGTACAAAATTATTGACAGTGTTTCAATCCAGGCGGAACAACACCACCCTGGTTGGATAATGTTCATGTAATTTGCAAAAAATTCATGAATCACTAATAAAATCACATTGTAATAAGACAATATTGTCACAAATTAAAAAGCACTAATACACGCGCACTACTATATCAAGACTAATACCAAAGACCAGGAGGAAAAATGGAATTGAAAAGAAAATGAGGTTTCCCAAGGGTGACACCAAAGGTAATTGTAGCAAAGGTGTCTCCAGCTTTAAATTAACTGCAGAGATCTGCTGTTTTCTGTAGTTGACCGGTATATGTCATTAAATATGCATTAGTTGAAGATGATTAACATTCTATTGGCTGATTCAGTCAAGTTTGAAGCTGGATCAAGGGAAACAATGTAAACACCCAAAAGGTAAAAATTTCCGTTTGTGTTGTGTCAAATGTCCATAGTAATAGGTGTTTATCAAAATGTATACGGTCTCATGTAGATGACAATTAGACTGATATCACTACAGCGGAGGAATCATCAATAGCAGAATATGTAGCACTTAGCTCATCTGTTGGCTCCAAAGTATGAATCGTATCCACCGATAAACAAAGTCTTAAACCTGCTGCATACATCAAAACGGGAATGTAATTGAACAATATTGGCCCGTGTATGGGCGTCTTACCTCAATTGTGTCGCAGTTACAGGTCTCTGTATGTCCAGGATGGATTTCCAGATTCAATCTGCGGAGATGTCCTTTGGATCAGGTGATGATTTTGGGCTGTAGTTTTGATTCGATTAGTGTCTGCAATTGTAGCCGTTGTATCATAAAAAGATAATGCCTAAAACTGCTGGTTTTTAGGGAGAGGATTCAATCATCCCAGGCATAGTGCAGGACACATGCAGAGATAGTGTCTGTGAAGTACGGCTTGGATAGTCCAAATAGCCTCCAGGCGGATATCAAGTGAATGTCAAATGAGCCGTTTAATCAGTCCAAACCTCCTGCATGAATGGTAGGCAATTCTTCCGTCCGACGGAGGGTAGCGCTAACATGCCCCCACATATCTCAATGACCCCCAAGTCCGAGCGATAAGGCAGAATTGCCTACCATTCACGCTGGAGGTTTGGACTGATTAAACGGCTCATTTGACATTCACTTGATATCCACCTGATATCCACCTGGAGGCTATTTGGACTATCCAAGCCGTACTTCACAGACACTATCTCTGCATGTGTCCTGCACTATCGCTCGGACTTGGGGGTCATCGAGATATGTGGGGGCATGTTAGCGCTACCCTCCGTCGGACGGAAGAATTGCCTACCATTCATGCAGGAGGTTTGGACTGATTAAACGGCTCATTTGACATTCACTTGATATCCACCTGGAGGCTATTTGGACTATCCAAGCCGTACTTCACAGACACTATCTCTGCATGTGTCCTGCACTATGCCTGGGATGATTGAATCCTCTCCCTAAAAACCAGCAGTTTTAGGCATTATCTTTTTATGATACAACGGCTACAATTGCGGACACTAACCGAATCAAAGCTACAGCCCAAAATCATCAACTGATCCAAAGGACATCTCAGCAGATTGAATCTGGAAATCCATCCTGGACATACAGAGACCTGTAACTGCGATACAATTGAGGTAAGACGCCCATACACGGGCCAATATTGTTCAATTACATTCCCGTTTTGATGTATGCAGCAGGTTTAAGACTTTGTTTATCGGTGGATACGATTCATACTTTGGAGCCAACAGATGAGCCAAGTGCTACATATTCTGCTATTGATGATTCCTCCGCTGTAGTGATATCAGTCTAATTGTCATCTACATGAGACCGTATACACAGTGCTGTCTCTTAGCCTAGGCCAACAAGGCCCAGGCCTAGGGCGGCACTTTGCGGGGGGCGGCAGAATAGCCGTCCCCCCACACGAAAAAGCCCCCCCACCCGTCGTCCCGAGTCTCGCACGGCCACCTCCCGCACATATACAATCCCCGGCGGCCGGTGACTTGCTGTACTGCGGCACTTATGTGCAGTACAAGTGAATGGAGCGTACTTGGCCAGGTAAGGGGGGAGGGACTAGTACCCCCATAGAGCGGCCGGTGACTGGCCATGCAACTGGCGGAGGCGGAGCTTAATGCTCCGCCCACTCTACTTCACTGTCGTCCTTACATATTGCGGGGCGGGTCTGTGTCCAGGGGAGGAGAGCGAGGAGGACGTAGGGAACCCCCAGGCAGGGGGAGGCGGAACGCACCCAATGACACCCTCCAGGAAACGGGTGCTGTCGAGCCCCCCCCAGCCGTGAAGCGGTGACTGCGGCTAAAGGTACTGACACTAGGACAAGGAAGAGGCAGGCTGTCAGACAATCCCCCCCCCCGCTCATCCCCCTCCTCTCATCCCCCTCCTCTTTTTCTGTCAGCTGTGCAGGATAAGAGAGGAGGGGACTCTTTTCAGATTTGCCACCCAGCTTCCTGCTCGTTTTTTCCCCTCCCCATTGGCCACAGCAGAGGCCAATCAAAAGCCTAGGGGAGCATCATGGGAAATGTAGTCCCAGAAGATTAAGCCATTTACTTTCCCTTTCATTACACCCCATCTCCTCTTGCATTAAAAACAGGATTGGTGTATATGCTTACCATTGAATAAACTATTCAAGAGAGAGTGCCACACTGCCCAGCGCCACCAGATAGAGCGCCACGCTGCCCAGTGTCACCAGATAGAGCGCCACGCTGCCCAGCGTCACCAGAGAGAGCGCCACGCTGCCCAGCGTCACTAGAGAGAGCGCCACGCTGCCCAGCGTCACTAGAGAGAGCGCCACGCTGCCCAGCGTCACCAGAGAGAGCGCCATGCTGCCCAGCGTCACCAGAGAGAGTGCCACGCTGCCCAGCATCACCAGAGAGAGCGCCACGCTGCCCAGCGTCACCAGAGAGAGCGCCACACTGCCCAGCACCACCAGAGAGAGCGCCACGCTGCTTAGCACCACCAGAGAGCGCCACGCTGCCCAGCACCACCAGAGAGAGCGCCACGCTGCCCAGTACCACCAGAGAGAGCGCCACGCTGCCCAGCACCACCAGAGAGAGAGCCACGCTGCCCAGCACCACCAGAGAGAGCGCTACACAACACAGGGTGAGGGAACATCCAGCCAGAGGGATCGCTGCTGCTGTTTCGCTGGGTCTGGTAAGATGGCCTGTCGGCCATTATGCATTACTGATCCCAGGGACTGAGGGGGGGCGGCACCATGTTTTACCGCACCAGTTAATATCCGATCTCCCGATAGAGGAGAGCGGAGCTCTGACAGGTCTGTCTCTGCACAGTGAGTGGAGACGGACCTGTCATCCGCCTGCTCAGTGGCGATCAATGGAGCGATCCCCCACTAAGTTAACGGTGTCCGTCAAAACAGATCGACCCCATGTGAAAGGGGCTTTACCGTGTCGCCTCATGAGATAATTTATGAGAGTGTGTTTAGGGGCAGGGGAGGGGTTGGGTGGGAAAAGTGGTAGTGAGTAACTATTAGGCTGCTTTCACACTGGGGCGTCGGCGGTAAAGCGCCGTCGTTTTTGCAGAGGTTTTCGGCCACTAGCGGGGCGCTTTTAACCCCCACTAGCGGCCCAAAAAGGGTTAAAACGACCTGCAAAGTGCCACTACAGCGGCACTTTGCCAGCGATTCAGGAGCGCTGCCCATTCATTTCAATGGGCAGGGGCGCTTTAGGAGCAGTGTATACACTGCTCCAAAGATGCTGCTTGCAGGAGTTTTTTTAATGTCCTGCCAGCGCATCGCCTCAGTGTGAAAGCCCTCTGGCTTTCACACTGAGACTGCAGGGGAGCCATTTTTCAGGCGATGAAAAATGCCTTAGTGTGAAATGGGTCTTAAGGCCTGACTAATGGCTCATGACTTGAAATTTTGAGGCCTGCATTCTACATTCACATCGGTCCCTGCCCTCAAGTAGCTTACAAGTAGGCACTTGGTACCCACTTTTAATGTACAGAGAGGAAGAGGTGGATCCTAAAGAGGAAGGGGTGTGGTTTACAGATGACTGGGTGGGTCTTAAACAGAAAGGGGTGTGGCCTTGACAGGAAGGGCCGGGGCATATTTAAATTAGGGGGTGCACGAGTTTAGTCAGGCCTAGGGCAGCACAAAACCTAAATACACCACTGCGTATACATTTTGATAAACACCTATACTATGGACATTTGACACAACACAAACGGAAATTTTTACCTTTTGGGTGTTTACATTGTTTCCCTTGATCCAGCTTCAAACTTGACTGAATTGGCCAATAGAATGTTAATCATCTTCAACTAATGCATATTTAATGACATATACCGGTCAACTACAGAAAACAGCAGATCTCTGCAGTTAATTGAAAGCTGGGGACACCTTTGCTACAATTACCTTTGGTGTCATCCTTGGGAAACTCATTTTCTTTTCAAGTCCATTTTTCCTCCTGTTCTTTGGTATTAGTCTTGATATAGTAGGGCTCATGTATTAGCGCTTTTTAATTTGTGACAATATTGTCTTATTACAATGTGATTTTATTAGTGATTCATGAATTTTTTGCAAATTACATGAACATTATTCAATCAGGGTGGGGTTGTTCCGCCTGGATTGGAGCACTGTCAATAATTTTGTACTTTAGCAATAAAGATTCTGTTAATTAATTCATATACCGTGGCTAAATTCCCTTGATTGTTTCTTAGGGTCACCTTTTAAACCCCCCCCCTTTATGTCCTAGTTTACAGGCATATGCTCTTACAGGTTCAAAGAAGCTCAAATGACAAAAACATGCAAAAGAGCACACGCTTCTTCAAGCTGAAATAAACGCTCAAATGTCTATAAAAGCAGCTTTTTTTTTAGCTACAATGTGCATGAGCCCTTAGAGCAGCTTCTTTGAGATGCAGTGTGCATAATCATTTATTTTTCCACTTTGTTTTGACTTAATTTACATGCTTACAAACACGTAAACATTAGGGATGTTGAAATGAATTGCAGCATCGATGCTGCCGAAATAATCAATTTTAGGATGATGTCATCTGCCCGCCGCGCTGTGCCCTGCCACTCTGAGCAGAGCTGAAAGCAGCCGAAAGGCACTGTGCCCTGCCTCACCAAACTGAGCCGTGGGCGCTAGCCGCGCCCTCTTTTCCTGCCTCCCTCTGATGTCATCCCAAGCCGTGTCACAGTGTGTTTAGCTGGCTGCTACAGGAGAGGAGAAAAAATTAAACAAAAACACGTGCCCTGAGGAAGGGGTTAATTCCTGAAACGTAGTCTCTGCACTGTGTTCAAGACCCCGGCATCCATTCTTGGTTTATCTCTCACTTTGCCCTCTGACTGTGCGAATGTCTCTGGAGCCTGCTGGAGCTTGTTGGAAGTTTGCTGGAGCCTGTCACAGCGTGGAGGTGTGACGCGGCTGGTCAGGTGACTGTAGCTCCCGGTCCCTGGAAGTCGAGCAGCGAGAGGTTTCCTCTGCTCTCCCTGGCCAACTGTAGTGATGCTGGTGCTGCCACTCTCCCCGAATGACAATGAGGCTACACGGTTGCCCCCCCTTGTTCCATCCCCTGGTGTTCAGTGCTGTGAGGCTGGGGGCTGATGGACAGTCCCCCTCTCCTGACACTTAGATCCAGTGCTACTTCACTGAGCACCCCCAGGCTCTGCCACTTTCTTGCCAATAAAGAACTTTCATTACATTTGGGAACGCCATTGTGATTAATTCATCACCCTTGGATTAGCGCTTCCTTATCTGTTTTTATATAGCTACAGGAGAGGAGACATGTGGAGCAAGTGTCCCAGACTCCCGGTCTCCAGAGATTCCTCCTCCTCCTCAGCTCAATGTCACACAGGCTGCTGCGGGTGACCTGAGCCAGCGACCCACTCTTGTCCTCCTCACAACAGGCTGCTGTGGGCAGTGGGAGACCCGAGACAGCCAGAAGAATACTCAACTGCCGCGCTTTTCCTCCTCACAGGCTGCTGGGGGCAGCGAGAAACCAGTGCACACTCTGTCATCATCATCAGGCACTTAAGTCAGACACATATCTGATGCACCATAAATAAACTTGATGGTGGACCTAAACATTAAAGTGACTATGCCATTTCATTAATTATGGTTTATGTATGTCTTATTGTCTTAGTGATTGATTCACATCACCTTCATTGATACTTTTTTTTGTATGATTTATGGTTTTGCTCATCTCTGACCACACACCTGCAGCCATGCATTGCACGTGTGGGGTCAGTGATGAGCAAAACCATAAATCATACAAAAAAAAAGGCATCAATGAAGTTGTGATGTGCATCAATCACTAAGACAATAAGACATACATAAACCATAATTAATGAAATCACATACATTGTCCTTTGGGGGGAGGTTATGGGGACGTCGTCCACAGTCTCTGTCCATCTCTTGTATCTTGTCCTCAGTCTTTGACCATCTCTGGTATCATGTCCGCGATCTCTGACCATCTCTTGTATCATGTCTGCAGTTCACGATCCTCTCTTGTATCATGTCCGCAGTCTCTGACCATCTCCTGTATCATGTCTGCACTCTCTGACCCTCTCTTGTAGTATTTATGGGGCAGTCTGGAGCTTCTCCTCTTATCCCCAGGTCATCAGAGTACCTGAGTACCTATCTTCAGAGCACCCGAGTACCTGTCTCCAGTCCATTAGAATACCCGAGTACCTGTCTGCAGCCCATCAGAGTACCCGAGTACCTGTCTGCAGCCCATCAGAGTACCCGAGTACCTGTCTGCAGCCCATCAGAGTACCCGAGTACCTCCCTGCAGCCCATCAGAGTACCCAAGTACCTCCCTGCAGCCTATCAGAGTACCCAAGTACCTCCCTGCAGCCCATCAGAGTACCCAAGTACCTCCCTGCAGCCCATCAGAGTACCCAAGTACCTATCTGCAGCCCATCAGAGTACCCGAGTACCTATCTGCAGCCCATCAGAGTACCCGAGTACCTATCTGCAGCCCACCAGAGTATCCGAGTACCTGTCTCCAGCCCACCAGAGTACCCGAGTACCTATCTGCAGCCCATGCCTCATAGAATGTACAGCCGAGGTGTTTGCTTTCCAAAATTGGGTCATTTTGGGGGTAATTCCACTGTAGAAAGATATGTAGCAGTATAAATCGTGGCCCAAATTTATGAACAAAAATTACTTATCCTCAAAGTTTTATATAGAAACTAAAAAAAAGTGTTTTTTTTTTTTTTTTTTAAATGTTACCTATATCGCAAAAAATTAAAAACCCAGTGATGATTAAATACCACCAAAAGAAAGCTCTATTTGTGTGAAAAAAAAATATACAAATTTTGTTTGGGTACAGTGTTGCATGACTGAGTAATTGGCATTCAAACTCAAAGTGTGAGAGCACTGAAAGCTGAAAATTGACCTGGGCAGGAAGGGAATGTAAGTGCCTTGTATTGAAGTGGTTAAAAACAAATCCCTGACTTCTCTAGCTGCTTTAAAGCCTCATTCACACAGCCATAAAAAAAACATATCTACAAGCATTTCTTAATTATGGATCTGAATGAAACATCATTGTTTTCAATGGAGCCATTTACACAGGTATTTACATGCTTAACACATGTATACGTGTTTATAAGCATGTAAATTAAGTCTAAACAAAGGAGAAAAGTAAAGTATCAAAAAAGAAAATTATGCACTTTTACTGCGGCAGGTCGGCTCTATTGCGTGAAACAACTTAGTCGTTTCATGCAATAGACACGGGGGGGCGCGATTACGCACTGAGGATGAGGGGGATGAAGATAGAGATCTTGTGTTTCTGCTAAGCAGGAACATCGATCTCTGTCTTCATCCCCTCAGAGCAACCCCCACACAGTTAGCAAGCACCAGCTAGGCACACAGTTAACCCTTTGATTGCCCCTGATGTTAACCCATTCGCTACCAGTGTTATTAGTATAGTAACAGTGCATATTTTTTGCAAATAAAGTCACCGGTTCCCAAAAAAATGTCGAAAGTCTCAGTTAGATGTCTGATTTGTCAACAGCAATGTCGCAGTCCAGCTAAAAATCGATGATCGCCGCCATTACTAGTAAAATGTAAGAAAATAACTTTTGTGCAAACTAATCAATATACACTAATTGGGATTTTTAACCTCCCTGGCAGTATGATTATTTCAGATTTTTGATGCTGAAAGCGGTACAATTATTTTGCATGGAAATTTGGCGTTTTATATTGTAGGCCTGTAATTCTTAGGAATAACTCAATTAAATCTGCCTGAACAAGAGTCTAGTTGACATCCCAGCTATGATAAAATTTGAAAAACGAAATCATAAATTAAAATATAATAAATAACTATAAATAATTATAACAATAATAATACAAATTATTCAATAATGTAATCAAATCAAAAACACTGAAATTTGCTCAGTTGCAGAATTGTCGCTGTCATTACTTTCAGTGTTTGATGACGGATTTCCCCACAAATCACTATTGCTCAATTCTGCAAGTAATTCTAATTTATTATCGCTGTTTTCTAGCTGGTCTAAAACCACTTTTGATGTAAAGGGATGTTTTGGTTGCTATGGACAATCTCCAGTTTCCAGGCAGAAAGAACAGTATTTATAATATAAAACTGCATGCAGGGCACTGGGTACAAAAAAGGATGTGAAATACATTGATACAGTAATGTAATCTGTAAGATTACAGTGTACTGTATATGTATTGTGTGTTTTACTTTTTGAAATTGGCGCCGTTCTCCGTCCCGGTGCATCGCAACACTCGCAGGGAACGGAGCTCGGCTCCGTGATAGATGCGGCGGAGGACACGGCTCGCACACAGAGCGGGGAGACATCGCAGGATCCAGGGGACAAGGTAAGTAAGCTATTCCTGGATCCTGCGATGCGATCCCGAGTGTGGCTCGGGGTTACCGCTTTTGGTGCTGAAAATCCACCCCGAGCCAGACTCGGGAATACCGTCGGGGAGGTTAATACCAAAAATATGTAGCAGAATACATATTGGCCTAAATTGATGAAAAAATTTGATTTTTTTTCTATTGGATGTGTTTCATAGCAGAAAGTAACAAATCAAATATATACAGTATATATATATATATATATATATATATATATATTTTTTTTTTTTTTTTTTTTTTTTTTCAAATTGTCGCTTTTTTTTTTGTTTATAGCACAAAAAATAAAAACCACAGATGTGATCAAATACCACCAAAAGAAAGTTCTATTTGTGGGAAAAAAAGGATATCAATTTTATTTGGGTACAGCATCGCATGACCGCGCAACTGTCAGTTAAAGTAACGCAGTGCCACATCGCAAAAAATGGCCTGGTCAAGAAGGGGGGGGTGAACTCAAGTATTTTATTGATCATTACATGGGAACATTTCTCGTAGAAAAAACATGAGTAATAACATCAGTAACAAAATTTAGGGCCGTGTGAGTGAAGCCTTTCTGTAGACCATTCTGATATGTTTTAGCCCTCATACCTTGCACTACTACTCCCCGACCTTACTTTTTTCTTACTTCATGCCAAGGTAACAACTAGGTGCACGGGCAGTCAAAATTTTCAGACAAAAAAAAGATCTCTATATTTGCTGATCTGCCTCCACCAGCTGTTCTCCAAATCATCCCTGAACAGAGCTGGACTGAATGTTGCCCCTGTGCATTTCATGAAATATATCAGCTAGAGATCAACAGCCCATGGGTTATTTTTGCTGCTGCAGACTCAAGAAGCAATTAAAATGTTAATATTTACCAAACATTTTCTTAAAATCTTTGGAGAATATTTGGCAATGCATAAAGGGTGATGAAAAAGTATTTTGTTCATTTCATGACTACGCACAGCTACTGTTTGGCATTTTAAGTAAATCCGAGTAAATCTGCACTTTTTTATTAAAAACACACTTCAGAGACTTTGCTCAGGTGTTGTTCCACCGTTTATTTGTATTGTACTCTGATATATGGAAATAAAAATCGCATGGATGCTAAAGGCACAAAGTTATCCTGAACTTTACAGTAAAAGCTTTATTTTTAAAGGAGTCTACTCAAAATAAATAGCAGCCTGTCATTTTTTATTTCTATTTCAGTGAGTGGCATGCATATTATTATGTATAAAGTAAAAACAAAGCTGTCATAGAAGGTTGTCACTTACTGAAGTCATGCAATATATTCTAATAGCTTTGATTTAAAGTGATTGTAGAGTCTATTTTTTTTCTCTATAAAATTAACAAACATGTTATACTTACCTCCTCTGTTGCAGTAGATTTGCACAGAGCAGTTTGGATCCTCCTCTTCTTGGATCCCTTTTCTGCTCTCCTGGCCCCTCCGTCCTGTCCAGTGCCCCCACAGCAAGAAGCTTGCTATGGGGGCACCCAAGCCGAGCTGCAGCTCCGTGCGTCCATTCAGACACAGAGCTGTGATTTGACCCCGCCCCCCCTCTCCTGATTGGCTAACTGAGTGTGATTGACAGCAGTGGGAGCCAATGGCGCTGCTGCTGTGTCTCAGCCAATCAGGAGGGAGAGTCCAGGATGGCCTAGACACTCGTGGACATCGCTGGACACAGATGGGGCTCTGGTAAGTATTAGGGGGGTTGCTGCACAGAGAAGACTTTTTATCCCAATGCATAGAATGCATTATGATAAAAAAAAACTTCTGACTTTACAATCCCTTTAAGTGTGTTTATTGAATAATATTTCACCTCACACATGTAGTTTCCTCTAGGAATCACAAACTAAAGATAACCTGACCCACATTTGGATGACATAATGGGGGAGTTTTACTAAAATTGGAGTGTACAAAATCTATTGCAGCTCTAAAAAGAAACCAATCGGCTTCCTGCTCAGCCCAATTTTCAGCTTTCAGCACTGTCGCACTTTGAAAGACAATTGCACGGTCATGCAACACTGTACCCAAACTAAATTTGTATAATTTGTATATTTTTTCACACAAATAGAGCTTTCTTTTGGTGGTATTAAATCAGCACTGTTTTTTATCCGCTAAATAAACAAAACAAAAAAAGACAGAAAATTTTGAAATGCACCGGATTCTGAGTGCTCCAGTTTTAGTAAATCTCCTGAATGAATTCTTCTCTCCTCTAAAAGCAAACCTTCCCATTGCCAAATCTAGGTCAGATTATATTAGCCCCATTAAAGATGATCAGGAAAGGTTGGTCACTAGTGACAGGGAAAAGACAACTATACTAAATGCATTATTCTCCATAGTTTATACAAATAAAAACAAAACAGTAATGTTAATAGCTTTTGTATTGAATGTACCTGCGGCTGACAGAGACCAGTGTTTAAAAAAAAAAACTAGAAAAACTTGAACAAATCACCAGGACTGAATGGCTTACACCCAAGAGTTCTTAAAGAACTTAGTTTTAGCTGAGCTTAGCTTGTCATAGCCAAACCGTTGTTCCTAATTTTAAAGCTTACTGACTGGAATGGTACCAGCTGATTGGTGAAAAGTAAATGTTCTACCAATTTTCAAAACAGGACCGAGATATACCTAGAAACTACACACCAGTCAGGCTAAAACATTAATAATATATAAACTATTGGAGGGGGTGAAAAGGGACTATATCCAAGAATTTGCTGATGAAAATGGCATCATTAGTAGTAACCAATCTGGATTTATGAAAGACCATTCTTGTCAGACAAACCTATTAACATTCTATGAGTAGATAAGCTGTAATTTGGATAGAGAACTGTCTATGGATGTAGTGTACCCAGATTTCTGTACCCAGATTTCACTAAGTCTTTTGATACAATACCCCATAAATGCTTAATATACAAATTGAAGTCTTTTGGCATTAATGATATTCTATGTTCCTGGACAGAAAAGCACTTCCAGAGGATAATGATTAATGACATATTTTTTGAATGGTCTGGAGTTGTGAGCAATGTGCCCCAGGGGTCTGTCCTGGGGCCAATTCTGTTTAACTTGCTCATAAATGATATTGAGGTTAGAATAAATAGTTCAATCTCAGTGTTTGCTGATGATACAAACTAAGCAGGGAAATAACTTCACAGCAGGATATAGCAACTTTGCAAGAAGACCTCTGCTGCTGTTACATGACAGATGAGCTTTAACTGCTTACCGATCAGCCGCCGTCTTCATACTGCAGCAGGTTGGCTCTCCTGCGAAAATTGCCATAGGGGTGGGTCAGCTGCTTTAAGAGCGATAGGGGTTGAGCCTGCGTGCCCACAGCGGGACGCTGGAGCCGATGCGCGTGGCGGGTGGCCAGGATGTCTGCCAGCCACCCGCGATCACTCCACAGAGAGCCAGAATGGGGATCTGTGTATGTAAACAGATCTCCATTCTGACAGGGGAGGAGAGAGGGATCTGCTGTTCCTAGTGATCAGGAACACCGATCTCTCTGTACTCCCAGTCAGTACACTGCCCCCACAGTTAGAAACACCTCCCTAGGGAACACTTAACCCCTTGATCGCCCCCAAGTGTTAACCCCTTCCCTGACTGTGACATTTATACAGTAATCAGTGGCTATTTTTTAGCTCTGATCGCTGTATAAATGTCAATGGTCCCAAAAAAGTGTCAAAAGTGTCTGATCTGTCTGCCGCAATGTCACAGTCCCGCTAAAAATTGCAGATCGCCACCATTACTAGTAAAAAACAAAAAAAAATAAAAATGCCATAAAGCTATCCCCTATTTTGTAGACGCTATAACTTTTGCGCAAACCAATCAATATACGCTTATTGCAATTTTTTTTTTTACCAAAAATATGTAGAAGAATACATATTGGCCTAAACTTATGAAGACAATTTTTTTTTTGGATATTTATTACTGTATAGCAAAAAGTTAAAAATATTGGGGTTTTTTTCAAAATTTTCGCTCTTTTTTGTTTATAGCACAAAAAATAAAAACCACACAGGTGATGAAACACCTCCAAAAGAAATCTCTATTTGTGGGAAAAAAAGGACATAAATTTTGTTTGGGTTTAACCGCGCACGACCGCGCAATTGTCAGTAAAAGAGACACATTGCCATATCGCAAAAAATGGCCTGGTCATTAAGGGGTCAAATCCTTCCGGTCCTTAAGTGGTTAATATTGACAAATGTAAAGTAATGCACTTGGGAGCCAAAAATATGAATGCAAGTTACTCACTAGGAAGAAAACCTCTGGGGGAATCAAGGATGGAAAAGGATCTGGGTGTCCTAGTAAATAACAGACTAGCACCACATAATGCAATGACAGGCCAGAGCAAGCAAGACTAGCAGACACTGATCTTCCCTAGCTCGAAAGAACCCTGAAGTGGCATTTTTTGCTGTGACCTAGAAAAGGAGACACCAGGGATCTAATTAAAAAGAACCCGTCTCATAAAAGAGAACCTCTCACACAAAATACTATCACATAGGGGGCTTGTCAGTCCTCTGTGATAGCAATAGAGTTAAGTGAAAAAAAGTTGAAAAGATTAAAGTTACACCCAATCATTTTAATCCCCCTACTGGAAGTGACGTTCCACAGCTGATGCTTTCCCCAATCAGTGGAATTCCGATATCCTGTGAGGGCTTCATATATGAGAGGACACAGTGTGTTATATTTTTATGCTCCTGATGATGCGCGTGGCGCAAAATGGGAGTACAGCTTGATTTACATACCTGAGGTCCAGCCGCCATTCTGAGCTCAGTGTGGTGGCACGTTATGTGATTTTTCTGTCAGATGTTGGTCAGATGAGAGTAAGCAGTTCCCCTGATGGCCTCACCATAGAGATTGGAAGATCTACCACATTCCAATGATTATCACTTTCACCTTTTAAGAGTAAGATCAGCAATTATTGAATGCATCTTTGCTGTCCTATAATTTAGATAGCAATAGGCTCTGGTGAGTTTGCACTTTGTTCATTTGGTGGAGGTAAGACACCACAGGTGATATTTTGAGATTGCTGATCATCTGCACCTGAGTTTTATATTTCATACAAGGACACTTTCTCTAATTCTGTGGTTTATTTACCTGATTAACTTATCATACCTACCTATTCATGCACTTTCTATATTCTTGATGGAGAATAACTTTATAAATTTTGGCATTTTTTTCAGTATAGCGCTGCAATATTTTTATTACATGTATTTTTTGGTGTTTGCATATCTGCACTGATTGCACGCTGCTGTTTATAGACTATTTTAGTGCTGACACTACATTTATTTTTAAGTATATGTAACTAGATGTAAAAGACATATTTTTAGTGCTTCTGTATATGACAACTTCCTGTTTTCACTGGTTCCTAAGGAAGTTGTGGACGCTTGTGCCCATAGCATCCCTAGGAACCATTGGCTTACTTTTTAAGTAAATTACATCACTGTCCAAATATAGCCTTTTTTTTTTAATGTGTAGGGGTACTAAGCAACCTATACTCATTCACTTAGGAGGGGGTGGTATGTGGGATCCCTATTTTTAAATTGGCCACAAATCAAACCTGGGCAGATTTGTTCATCCCTTTTAATGATTTCGTACAAAAGTTTTAGTTTTAGATATCCATTAAGTGCTTTGCAGTTTTTAAGAAATTTGGCATTGTCTGACAACTGTGGGAGCTGACATTTACTGACAGGTGTCATATACCTAATTTCATAGCACAGGGCTTCAAAGAACATTTTTTTACAACTCGATCAAACAAAGTTATGTGCCCAATTCAACACGTGAATAAATTAATAAATAACAACAGATTGTGGATTGGAAAGTTTCACGTTAACCTTGAAAGGTTCTCAGCCAATTTTAGCTCTTATGTCGGGGTTAAAGAGGTACTAATGAAGGTGAAGACAAGGATGTTCTGAAATAATCTGAACTTGTTATATCCCTGCAGCTAATTCATTTGACTATAGCATTCTATGCTGTAATGAGCCATGACAGGTCCCATCTGTTTCAAGTACGTAAAAAGTTCTCTAAGTGACAGAAACCATTAAAGTATGTATGAATTTACTCGAAATAATACGTTCTAATAATCAATGAAATATCCAACCATGGCAGCTTTTCACTGATACGATTAAGACTTCAAGTCTTTATCTATAACACTGTTCTAAAACTTGTTCCAGGAATATTTGGAACATGATGTTATGTGAATAGTTAGCTTAGAAGAAATAGTTCCAAAATACTTGCTTTGGGAATTTAAAATGTTGAGTTGTGGTTGTACTGGAATAGATGGGGCAATTTCCAGTTGCAACATAGTTTGAAGTTGTACTCTATTCTACTTTCGGCTGTACAGGTTCCCCTCCTGTACTAAAATTGAATTCACTTTTTTCACTGTACACTGTGAGTTTCTCAAAATGTTCATTAGAAGCTGCAACAAGTCAGATAGCGTATGCCTTAATTTTTTAGAACATCCAGCATAATCTGGTCTTCAATCGTATCCTCCCAGCCTTGCAGTCATTGTTCTGCCCCTCTCATTCATTGGATTTTAGTTTTTTTTTTAATGATGAAGGTTCAGCAGTGCATGTGGACATTACTTAGGGAAGTCTGCATGCAACCCTCTCTCCAGAGGGATCTGTATGGAAGATTCAAGAGATGCAATGGGTTTTCCAAGTGAATAGTGAGATTTTACTTAAGTGCAGCACAATGTGTCAGTACAAAAGATAAAAAAAAAAAAAATGTCATCACATTTTTTGCAAAATATGATGATCCATCAAAGATGCTAAGACAGACTTTTTATACAGCATGATAAACATGCTGGTCTTACATTTGCCTATAAAATCAATCACTTGTAAACTATTGCTTTCACTTGGATAAGATTATAATGGCATTGTGTCAAGATCTTATTTAATGTTTTTATGTGATTATCTGTGATACAGAGGTCCCTCTGCTATGGCTGTAATTGAATTTATATTGACTATTTTGTACACAGACATCTCTATTGTGCAGCCAAGTTAAAAAATTAAACATTCAGTGTATGGCTTTGATCATTAAGTTGGCCTGGCCATACAAATGATCAAACTTTGTTTGGTTTCTGAAATTCGAGCTGTGGGTGGCTCTGTTGGCACCCTACCACCAGACATCCTTCAATCTCAAAATTAAATGAGCCGTGTGGCTACAAACACTTTTTTGGGGGGGAAATCATCCAATCAGCAGCAGTCACTGTTTGGCAGCCCCTGCTGTATCCTGGTCACCCATGATGCATGGACACAGCCAATCCTACTCATGACACAGCCAAGACACTACCTTTGTTTGTACAGCCAAGACTCAGACGCCTCCTTTCCAGGATAGTTTTACATTTTATCTGATCCTGCTAGTGCCCCAAAAAATGTTCATAAAATTTGCAGGGTCAAATTTCAGCACATTAGGAAAGGAATGGCCTAGGATAGTAAGGCCTCCAGGGATGGCAGACGAGCAACCACACATCATGTTGCTGAGTCAGTAACACAATCTCATTTAACATCAAAGGATCCAGACTGTCATCGTTGTTGTTCTTGCACAGTTTGTGCATTTTGTTTACTTTGAGAATGTCCTATTTCAAGAAGTGTGTCAGGGTGGAGCCACACACGGGACACATTTAGTGTCCCCTAAACAGAATCTAGATTGTTTGTTCAGCGCTGTATCTGATCTCTTTACATGTCAGTGCAAGGTTAGCCTGTAATAATACATTGATGGCTTATTCACACTATGTGCAGCATGGGTCTCCTTTCTTGTTTCTTTTGAGTGTACGTGCATGGATGTTTTCGCTATCAGAAGTGTCCTTTGAAATGGCCAATGCCATTAGAATTCCCTTTGTGTTTGTAAGTGATTATTTTTGAGCAGTCCTAAGGCTGGCCATACATGGTTCAAATCTCGGCCTGGTTCAGGAACCGTCCGAGATCCGAACCATTAGTGGGCAGGCTGAATGTACCAAGTTGATCACTAGCGATAATCACTATCTTCCCCCGCCTGCCCCTGCACACCTCCCCCCCCCCCCCGCCGGGAGAAGACAATGACCTGGCAAGAGGGATTCCCGCATTAACACTGTCTGTGTTAATGGGGGAATCGAGAAAATTACATCCCTGCAACCCGTGGTTTCAAGAAAGACATTTGCTCCGTGTATGGTCAGCCTTAGTCTGATCTACTATCAAGCTGTGTGCCTTGAAGGGTGCCAGGGATATTAATTCATGCTATTTTACTGTATGATCTTTCTATTTTTTTAGAGGGTTATATGACTCTGTTAAGCCTTTTGTAAATCTGCCCTTGGTGATGGTTCGCTGGTGTAGGATACACTAAATTATTTTGTTCCTTGAAGGGAATATTGGGACTGATACCCTGTTTCCCCGAAAATAAGACCTAGCGTGATTGTCGGTGATGGCTGCAATATAAGCCCTACTGCCCAAATAAGCCCTAGTTAAAGTCCTTGTAGGTCTTCTTTTTAAGGTAGGGCTTATTTTCAGGGAAACAGGGTAGGGCTTATTTGAGGGGGTAGGGCTTATATTGCAGCCATCACCGACAATCATGCTAGGTCTTATTTTCGGGGAAACAGGGTAAGTAGATTTTGAACCACAAGTGGATGTTTTGTTTCATTTTTTTTATTAATTATTTTGCTATTTATTTCATGTATGCACAATGAGCACAATATTATATTGAAGCGCAGTATATTATTTATATAAAGTTGGTGAGATAAACTCTAATTACAGTTCACCTACTCTAGCAGTGTGCATCAAAACTGTTAGCAGAGTAGGGTGACTATTTTCTCCCCAGACGAAGTCTAGTGAGACGAAACGCGTCGGGACGACTCCACTGCCACCACGATTTTATACTAAGCGCTTTTTAACTACTTAAATGTAAGTGTTTTACCTTTTATTAAATATTTTTCCTGTTTACGGAATTACGCCCCTTTTTTATCTCTTATGGGCCATTTCCCTGGATGTATAACCACCCATATGGAGAAGATCCTCCTGTGAAGGCTTTGAGGACCCCAATTGCCGTTGGCTTCCAAGGCTCCTCCTCTATTGCCAGTGGGCAATATAAGCTGGTTTGACCCATAGAGCATATGCTCTCTTGGGTTCAAACTTTCTGGTAAGCCACCATTTCACTTTGGTGGTGGTATTATCACATTGACATTTTCACCTTTCATCTACAATATTGGCTATTCACATGGTGATCAGAACTGCTTCATTTCAAAGTGGACTGTGATTAATCATCATGCATGATTGATACTTGGAGACCATTAGAGACTTTATTTTTATTATATTTTTTTTTTTACTTTGCTACTGAATTTCCTCACTGTGCAGGTTATATTGCATTTCACTACTTATTATGGTTATTTAATTTGGTACCACAGCACTACACTTTGTTACACCTGACTATTTTCTCTTCACTTCATACATAATTTCTAAGTGTAAAACCCCAGTGTGGACAACCTGTGTCTACCAGAAAGATTTTTTTCAGGCGTACCAAGATACCCCCACATGTGTCCCCACTCACCAGATCACAACGACACCCAGCTTTTCAGTCTGGGGATCAATACAGACTTTAAACGATATCCAAAGGATGTCCACAGGATGGCAGATTCAATGATGGCAGATTAAATGATGTGACTTGATGATAGATAATCCTTCAAAATGATTTCTCAGCCATAACACCAGGTACCCAAAGGGAAGAGAAGGGACTAATAGTGAAGTATGCTAAGAACAGGTATTTATTGCGCATAAAAAGTGCATACTTACAATGCATTTTGCCCTCCCACAGGGCATCATCAAAGGATGTCCTTTGATGATGCCCTGTGGGAGGGCGAAATGCATTGACGCGACGCAACTTCTGGTAAGACTGACGTCACTTCCGGTCTCGTGGAAAGAACGCCATTAACGGCGTTTACTGCATTCTTCTCAAATTTCATGCCTGTTTTTAACTTACCTTTGTAAGTATGCACTCTCTATGCACAATAAATACCTATTCTTAGCATACGTCACTATTAGTCCCTTCTCTTCCTTTTGGGTACCTGGTGTTATGGCTGAGAAATCATTTTGAAGGATTATCTATCATCAAGTCACATCATTTAATCTGCCATAATTGAATCTGCCATCCTGTGGACATCCTTTGGATATCGTTTTAAGTCTGTATTGACCCCCAGACCGAAAAGCTGGGTGTCGTTGTGATCTGGTGAGTGGGGACACATGTGGGGGTGTTTTGGTATGCCTGAAAAAGTCTTTCTGCAACATTTTCTTTGCACTTTTTGCACACCAGATGTGAAGCAGTTCCCAGTTTTTTATGGACTTCATGTTTTTTTGTTTTCACCTATGATTGGTCTGTGTTTGTCAGCGTTGTATTTATATATTTTTATCATGTCCAAGTGTTTAGCACTTTGTGTATAGCAGCTTCATTCACTTTATATATTTTTTTTTTTCACCATCAGCGCAAGTTTATATATTTAGATAATATATACATTTTTTCACAACCTGTGTCTACCACCTTCACCACCTCCAAGTTTGGCATGTCTTCTATACCTGTCGCATCTGGTTTAAGTAGTGTATTATTAAATGGGGTAGAGGTGGAGGGGTACAAAGTAGTTGACTAAAGGGGAGTAGGAAGTATAAATTCAGTCCTGGCTGCGCACTGCCAAGACTTAGGGTCATATGAAATTAGACCCAGCAGATTTTATAAATAAAGCTATTAGAAAAAACTATTATTTTTTAAATGTATTTTTATTATCTGATCCTGAGGACAGTAGTAAACTTGTAACTATTTAAATGTAAGGTCCACTTTGGCAGCACAAACCTATTGGCCTCAACATAGAATAATATTTCTGCACAAAATTATAAAGTAGGGTAGCGTGGCAGCCTAGCTAAGCCCCATGTCAGCACTACTTGAAAATAAATAGTGAAATGAATAATGCAATATTATGTGAATCATGCCACGATGTAACAAGTCTAGAGGAAGTCTCGCAACGAGAAGCGCTCTGTGCCGCTGGATTACTTTTTAAAATATTTGAAAATACGCAAATCATTTCTAGCACTCATACATCACAATACATGCTTAAAAAGGAACCTTCTGTACAAATGTAATTCATAGCGCATATGTCAAATTTGTTGTGTCCAGCTAAGCTGAACAAAACTGAGTCAGAAACAATTTTAGGAAGAACAATTACTCCTATTTCTAAATACTGCACATCATTTCTTCTAGTAGGGAAAGCTAGCATGTGTAACAGGTAACCGCTTATGAATTATTCACAGTCTGCGGCCTGAGAATATATTGCAAATAAAGAATACATTTGCCATCTGCATGCAGAGAAGCCTTTGATAAGCATTCATTAGTGGAAACTTCTTACCTGTGTGACTGCAGTATTGTGGATAAAGTCCTTGGATGAAAATTCAATCCAGATTTAGCCTTTTAATTTAATTTTAGGTGCAAAGTCTAATATTCTGTCTTCAGAAGTTTAGTTTAAAGTGAAATTATCAAAGTCGCTGTAGGTCTGGGAAGGGGAAACTTTTGGAGAGTAATTTTTACTGTGTAACATATATAGGTTTGCTCATTTATCTATTTTTTTTTAAATATTGGGGAAAGAGTGGTTGGAAAATGTAGAACATGTAGAACCGTAATAAAATAAGTACATTCGGACAGATTTTTCGATTTAGCATTTGTTACATTTGGTTAGACAGCGAGACTATAAACCTATCATCTATTGCTCACAACTCCACCCTCACTATATGGTTGCCAAATATTTGTGGACACTTTATTATTACTCCTATGTGAGTCTGTTGGACATCCCACTCTTATGCCCTGTACACGAGGTCGGATTTTCCGACGGAAAAAGTGCGATCGGATTGTGTTGTCAGAAATTCCGATCGTGTGTGGACTCCATCGGACTCTTTCCTTCGGAATTTCCGAAACACAAAGTTTGAGAGCAGGCTATAAAATTTTCCGACAACAAAATCTGATTGTTTAAATTCCGATCGTGTGTACACAAATCCAACGTACAAAGTGCCACACATGCTCAGAATAAATTAAGAGATGAAAGCTATTGGCTACTGCCCCATTTATAGTCCCGACTTAACATGTTTTACGTCACAGCTTTCAGAACGATCTTAGTTTCCGACAACTTTGTGCGATCGTGTGTATGCAAGACAAGTTTGAGCCAACATCCGTCGAAAAAGATCCATGGATTATGTTGTCGGAATGTCCAATCAATGTCCGATCATGTGTACAGGGCATTAGACTTATGGGTATTAACTTGGAATTTCTCCCCTTTTCTGCTATAACAGCCTCCAGTCTTCTGGGAAGGCTTTCCACAAGATTTTATGATGTATGTCTCTGTACATTTTTGCTTATTCAGTCAGAAGAAAATTTATGACATCAGATGCTGATGTTGCACAAAACAACCTGGCTTGCAATTGGTGTTCCAATTCATCCTAAAGGTGTGGACTCCCAAGTTCCACCATACCAAACTGGTCAAACCATATCTTTATGGACCTGGATTTGTGCAGAGTCATGAAAAAACTGAATTTGAAGTGCACAGTTGTCTAAAACTGTGATCTCCAAACTGTGGCCCTTTGCTTGCCTTTATCCAGCCCTTGGGGCACCATGACATCCACTGACATCAATGATGGAAAAAACATTCCTACTTTGAATACCAAAAATTGGGCACCATTCCTCCAACTGATAACAGCAATAGGGCACTATTCCTTCTACTAAAACCAATGATGGGGCATTTTCTAATCCCACTGGCCACAGTCTGGCCCAAAAGCCTCAAAGACAGTAAACTGGCCCTTTGTTCAGAGAGTTTGGAGACTCCTGGTCTAAAATGTACTTGTACTGTATGCTGCAGCATTAACAGTTACCGTCACTGAAAACATCCAAACATAATATATTGGAAGGGGGTCATACTTTTGGCCATATAGTGCACCCTTACTAAAGGGACAACCTTATTACTGTCCTAACCAGCTACCAGCTTTTTCCAAGTTTCCTCTTTGGAGTAGGATCTTTGTAGCAGTTGTTTAGATACTAGAAAGGGGGTATAACTGTTTAATAATAGGTAAATAGTAGTTCATATAACTATATTGTTTAATAATTGATAAATACTAGATTAAATTACATTATGGTTTTATTTTTAACCAGTTGTGGTCATTAGACATGCAACACAAGCCCAAAAAACATAATTGAAGTACACAGGAAATGTGTAGTATGCCCTGTTCTTCATCCCTACTGATATTTGCATTTTAGTATAAAAACAGTAGCTTTTACAGCAGTTGTTGATAAAAAAAAATGACCTTCTAACCTAGAGTCTATAAACCTTGTTCAGAGGCAGGATAGATATAGCAAACTTCAAAAAATCAACATTGTTATTTTGTATTTTACTCTGTTTCATTCATATGCAGGGATGAGCTTCAATCTGCATATGATGTCAGTTAAAGCAACCTAACAAAAAATATGAATTCTGTAAATTCAAGCTTTGCACTGCATGGACTTTGAACTGTGTCCAGCATACTTAGAAGGATCAATACGGTGGCTTTTGGGTAAGCCAGCCCCCTCACTATAAGAGGAGGCACATAATAGCTATAGTGTCAGTATATTGGAAGCTGCTGCAGCGAAAGCATAGGGAAAGCTGACAAACTGCATAGGGAGAAATGAGTTGAGTAGAATCTGATTCTTCATATTGTTGGGGGCTTTCTTTCAATATATTTTCTTATTAATTTGAGGTCAGTGGTCATTTTTAGCTGCTGTTTTTACTGCAAGGATTCCCTTTTTTAAAAAAAATGGGCTTTTGTTTCAGGGGTAGTATCTGTGGGTTTTCATTTCTTTTGTGTTTTTTTTTTTTTTAATTTTTGTTTTATATTATTATGGCCTTTTTTAAGTTTAAGGTGCTCAAAACCCAGACTTACCACTGACCATCTGCTCTTGGAGTTGCCTTTTATTTAAAGCACACCACTGCTATGTTTGAAAGAAAAAAATAACTGCACGAATAGTGTACATCTAAACTACTTCACACTATATCACTCACACTGACCCCACACTACTGTCCCCATTGATAAAGTAAAAGCTAGGCATACACCAGTTAGGCCTGTTATCCTTGGTTAAAACTGTTCAGCTGTTGGCACATCTTTTTGCAGTATCCTAATTCATGTAGTAAAACTCCTGTCTGTGCTCTTTGTCCATAGTAAATGTAATCATAGCTGATGAGGAGACTAGATCATCCTCACCCCCTCTCTCCCGCTGCAATGGGTTGACCATTTTACCTATTTGGGTATAGTCCTCTCCAAACAGAGTGAGGACATTGTGCGGCTCAATCTGGACCCTGTGTTGGCTGGAGTAAGGGTCAAACTGAAAGCATGGAGCAACCTACCCCTTTCCCTTAATGGACACATCAACCCGCTAAAAATAAAAGTCCTTCCTAAATTTATGTACATTTTTAGAAACTCCCACAATGGTTGACTAAAACATTCTTCAATTCCATTAAACGACTCTTCACCTCCTTCATTTGGGGGCCCAAACCACCTAGATTCAAATATAGCACTCTGACCAGACCTGTGGACAATGGGGGGTTGGCTCTTCCTGATTGTCACAAGTATTATTTGGCCACCCAGCTTGTGACCGCCCATTGGTGGCTACAGCCAGACTTGACCAACTCTGCGACGGTGCTGGAGGCAGCTATAGTTGGGTCTCTGGAGGCCTTGCAGGGGCTGTTGTTCAGGGGAACTAAAACCTCACATCACCTTACTCCTTCCATGCATACCACCATACAAGCATGGAAGGTGAGTGAAGCTCTAAGGGCGCCCCAACCGAACTCCTGGTCTCCTCACATCCCACTCTGGCTGAAGCCTAACCTTTCGCAATTCAACACTATACCAGATCTGCAGGCCTGGGCTAAGTATAAAATAGTGAAACTGGAACACATTATCACAAATAAAGAGCTGACCCCTTCTCACATTCTACGCACCAAATTTAATGTACCAGCACATGCACATTTTAGGTATCTTCAAACTGCGCATGTCTATAGGTGTCAGTTCCTGGGCCAGCCAGTTGAGTTATCATACTCAGAGCTTGAATCAACCCTTCGGGTGAAGGACTTGGGGAACCCATGTCCCAGCTCTATGGGTCCCTGCTTGTTGCTGCCAGTCCCGAATTGTCCTCCCTCTGCAGGATTTGGGACTTTCACTTCTCCCATCTAGTTTCAGCAAGAGATAAACTGGTCCAGTACAAAATTCTGCACAGAGCTCACTACACACCCCACAGGCTCCATAGGATGTCGGCGGCATACTCTCTGTTGTGTTGGCGTTGCTCACACCAGCCCGGAGAGTTGTTTTCACATTTTTTGGAGCTGCCCAGCAATTCAGCATTACTGACAGGAGGTTATTCAGGTGATTGTAAAAGTCACAAAGATCCACGTTCCTTATGATCCTAAATACTGTCTACTGGAGTTGGTTGAACAAATGCCAATGATTAGAGCGCGGAAAATACTTATATCTTTACTATTGTATTATGCTCGTAAAAGCCATCATGATGACCTGGAAACAATCATCCCCCCTCTGCTAGATTTTGGAAAAGCCTGATAAATGCCAGCTTACCCTTATACAGGGCCACCTATTCAAACAGGGGTTGCCCACAAAAGTTTGATAAAGTGTGGACATGTTGGTTAGATGATGACACCACAGCAAGTGAAGAAATAAGAAAGACCTAGCATAAAACTACATTTCCAGTGATACTTTTTCATTTAAGTATCCTGCTAACACCAGTTTGAGCACAGATCTCCCCTGAGCTGGAGCCTCTCCCCACCTTGGGGTAGTAGTTTTAGTTGTTTGTGTTAAGTTGAACATAGTATCAATGTTAAGGCATGTTACTGTGAAATGAGACTTGCCCCTGCGTGGGCAAACAATGTTTGGCCCCTGCGTGGGCTAGTTCTGTTTTGAATGAAATGAAAACTCAATAAAAAAAGATTTAAAAAAATTTTTTAAAACTTATTCATAGCCTTGTTTATTACAACTTCTTGCTACCGGTCAACCTTACACTGCAGTCTCCTCTGTAGTATCTAAATTCTTGTACTAAAGACCCAACTTGTGATATTGTAAATGTCTTGCTAATTAAAATTGTCCTGCTTTTTATACTGCTGGGTCATCTGTGGTCTCTTCATTCTTGTGGTGAAATGCCCGCCTGTACTTTCTGTTTCTGGTACATTCCAGCCAATTCTCCCTCACTAAAAATGTTGTTTGCCAATTTTACACTGCTTGGTAGGAACAGACCAGGGCAAGACAGTTTTGCATCACAGCAAATACTGGCCTATTACCTGTATGTAACCCAAGCCAATTGTAGAAAAAATCAATACCACAGCCGCATGTGGGCTGCCACTGAGTCTGTCCATGATAACTGTACTGTTCTGTAACACTTGCAACTTTAAGGAATCCCCCAATCATGGTTTTCAAAGATTTGTATTATTAATGTTGGCCTCGAAGCTGCAGGATAGGACCCTCTTCCTGTTGTACAGGAATCAGTGCATCTGGGGTGCAATGCAAGGTTCCTGCACACACTGCCTGCAGCTCTGTTGCCCATACCCCTGTACAGGCTTTCAGTTAGAGTTGTATCTGTGTGAATGGACTATGAGCATACTGATCAGCAGTGGCAGATGGGACTGCGGCTGTATGAGTGGAGCATTGTTTTCAAAATGTGACAGTGGGTTCGGGGGAGAGGAACCCCCATCTGCTGTAACAGGGATGGTGGTGGGAGGCCGGTGAATAAGAGCATGTTACATGTTACACACTAAACATGGGTGTAACATGTAACATGCTCCTAAAGGTGAACCTTTAGTTTAAAGTGTTCTGCCTTTAAGCTCTATAATTGGGCAACGTGTGACAGCTAGATTTAACCCTTATAGACTTCAGTGGGATTCATCTCCAGTTTCGGCTCACCAAATTCCAAACAAGATTCGCTGAAACCTTGGCAAATTAAACCTGAGTAGATCTGCCCATCACTAAAGATTAGTTTGTGAGTTTAAAAATTCATGTTCTTTTTTTAATAACACACAGGAATAATGCGCTTCACTTTTCAAATTATGTCGTGCTGCCTAAAAATAAGAAGCCGACGTGTGAGTGATTGAAGAAGAGATGTAACTAAAGTTGTTTCCCATTTTTGGTATTTATTAATGCAGCCTAAATTGTTACTTTTTCAAGTACACAACTGGATGCTGGGAGCAGACATTTAAATAAATGTAACAATATACTTAATTTAAAGCTGAACTCTGGGGAAACTAAAGGTCCTCTCTTGCAGAGTGAACCCAGCCTAGTTAACTGCTTGTTGATGTGTAAGGGGACCAGGTACAGCAGTTTTACTTACCGTACCTGATCCTCCTCTCCTGCAGGTTTCTCCACTTTGATAGACCAGACCCTGCAGCCACTTCTTCCCTATGCTCTGGAAGTCTAATGCCCCGTACACACGGTCAGACTTTGTTTGGACATTCCGACAACAAAATCCTAGGATTTTTTCAGATGGATGTTGGCTCAAACTTGTCTTGCATACACACGGTCACACAAAGTTGTCGGAAAATCCGATCGTTCTAAACGCGGTGACGTAAAACACGTACGTTGGGACTATAAACGGGGCAGTGGCCAATAGCTTTCATCTCTTTATTTATTCTGAGCATGCGTGGCACTTTGTCCGTCGGATTTGTGTACACACGATCGGAATTTCCGACAACGGATTTTGTTGTCGGAAAATTTTATATCCTGCTCTCAAACTTTGTGTGTCGGAAAATCCAATGGAAAATGTCCGATGGAGCCCACACACGGTCGGAATTTCCAACAACACGCTCCGATCGGACGTTTTCCATTGGAGAATCCGACCGTGTGTACGGGGCATAAGTCCTCTAACTTTATCAAGACTGATGAAGGGACCATAGCCCTGTATTGGATGTGAGGATGTCAAAGGACAGTCCACTGGCAGAGCATAGGGGAGAGTAGTAAAACTGCTTTTCCAACCCCCTAGACCAGAGGTCTACAAACTTTCTAAACAAAGAGCAAGGTTACTGCCCTTCTGATTTTAGTGGGACCAGAGTGTGGCTAACGGGAGTGAAAAATACCCCAGCATCAGTGGGAGTAAACAGTGTAAAAAATTATTATATAGCGCCTGTGGTCAGTAGGAGGAGAAACTGTGCCCTATAATTGATTTTAGTTGGCGGAATAGTTTCCCATCATTGGTGTCAGTGGGAGGAATAGTGGTCCATTGTTAATATCAGTGGGAGGAAATTTCTCAATTGTTGGAGAATTGGAAGGAAAAGTGCCTCATCATTGGTTTCAGTGGAAGAAAGGATGCCTCATTGATGGTGTCAGTGGGAAGAAAAGTGCTCCAATGGCCAGATAAAGTCAAGCAAAGGGCCACACCTGGCCCATGAGCCACCAAATTGAAGACCACTGACCTAAACAGAAATGATAGATTAACCCTTACAGTGTGGGCACAGCCCACTATAAAGAAGGGCTTTTAGTTTTCCCATAGTTGGTGTTTAACGAGCTCTACTTTATAAGCTTTAACCACTTGCCAACTGCGCTATAGTCCAATGACAGCTACAGCGCGGTCGTCCAGTTCTGGGAGGCTGTCTATTGATGTCCTCCCAGAACCACGCCCCTGCACACCTTTTGCGGCATGCACCCGGCTAGCTCTGTGATGGGGGTAAAGAGCCAATTACAGCGGCTCTTTACCATGTGATCAGCTGTGTTCAATCACAGCTGATCATGATGTAAACACTTGTGGGTTATCGGCATTCTTTTCTTCACGCTGTCACAGTGTGAGGAGAGGATAGTGTCCGGAACCGGCAAGTGTGGAAGGGGACATTTGCATTGATAATCAGGGCATTGATCATCAGTGTTCTGATTATCAGTGCAGCCCCAACAGTGCTCATCAGTGCTTCCTATAAGTGCCAATCAGTGCCCATTATTGCTGCCAAACAGTGCTCATCAGTGCTGCCATTCACTGCCTCCTCATCGGTGATGCCTATTAGTGCCCATCAGTGCTGCCTCATCAGTGCACATCTGTGAAGGAGAACAATTACCTGTTTGCAATGTTTTACAGAAAACTACACAGTAACTAAGAAAAAACTTTTTTCTTTTTCCAAAATGTTTGCTCTTTTTCATTTGTTTAGCAACAAATAAAAAACTCAGGCTGGTGTAATGACACGTCCCTCATGATGGCCTTGGCTCGGGCATTGGTGAGCCTGGAAGAGGAATAGCAGCAAGTCATGGGAGTGGTGGGCTTGCAAGAACAGTGCAGGAGAGTGCTGCTTTTCAGAGCATTACACGCAGCTAATAAAAAATGTATTCAATCACTTATACTAGCTGTGATAACAAATGCTTTTTATTGTGATGAATACATAACTGGATTCAGCAGAAGTTTATGCTTTCCAGAAGTTCAGCTTTATTGTCTCCTGGACGAACCTTCTAAATTATTACAGTGTCAGCTTTTATTTAATAATGAATCCAGATTGATGTTGTTGTGTTTTTTTTGTTTTTTTTTTTTATCTGACTACAATCAAACAATATCTACTTCTACATGCCCTATTTTGCTCTCTTGTTTATGACGGCTAATCCTCTGTCTGTGAAATACCTATGTAAAATAAATGAAGGGCAATACCAAAAATTGTCTTTGCAGAAGTATTGAGAGGAAGCCAGAACAGAGGAGTCTATTAAAGTTGCATGAGATGTAGATTATACATGCATGCTTTGCTGGAGCCCAAACATAATATTTGTGACTCTTTTAACTGCTGTTAATATCATGTCAGGCATGCAAATAAATTCCTAAACTTTGGAAACAAAATGCTGTCTTTATTAGATAAGATTTAAAAAGATCAGGTTGCGCCCTTAATTAATTGTTTTTCTTTGATGCATAGTTTCAGGTGAAAGCTTAACACTATTTTCCAGCTATAATTGTCTGCGGAAGATGCAAAGGTCAGGCACCCGCGACCCTGAAGACAGAATCTATTAATTCATGTACAGCTCCAACTGTTGTGTACTTCAGTGTTGTTATCTTTGAATGCAGCATTTATGAATAATGTTAATCAGCTCTTTGTATATATACAGCTTATGCTGTGTAACAAATAACAAGGTCTTTTTCTGAATACTCTATTTTCTCAAGCATGAGTACAGTAAACCCACAAAGAAATATAATTACGACTATTGCTTATATATGCCATATTTTCCATGTACATAAAACAGACTATGCAGGTACCTTGCAAGGTTCTATAATGGTGTAAAATAACTTTTGTAAATGGTTAAAAAAAAAAAAATTTTGCAGTATGGTCGTATCAAAGAACATTGGCTTAGAATAGTCTGACTGTGTAGATAAATTTAACATGTACAGTTGTACATTGCCTGCCATTTTTCACACATACTCTTTATTGTCAAAAGTAATGGGACACCTGCCTTTACACGCACTTGAACTTTAATGGCATCCCAGTCTTAGTACGTAGGCTTCAATATTGAGTTTGGCCCACCCTTTACAGTTATAACAGCTTCAACTCCTCTGGGAAGGCTGTCCACAAGGTGTCTATGGGAATGTTTGACCATTCTTCCAAAAGCGCATTTGTGAGGTCAGGCACTGATGTGAACGAGAAGGCCTGGCTTGCAGTCTCCACTCTAATTCATCCCAAAGGTGTTCTATCGGGTTGAGGTGCAGGCCAGTCAAGTTCTTCCACCCCAAACTCACTCATTCATGTCTTTATGGACCTTGTTTTGTACACTGGTTCGCAGTCATGTTGGAACAAGAAGGGGCCATCCCAAAACTGTTTCCACAAAGTTGGGAGCATGAAATTGTCCAAAATGTCTTGGTATGCTGACACCTTAAGAGTTCCCTTCAATGGAACTAAGGGGCCAAGCCCAACCCCTGAAAAACATCACACCATATTCCCCTCTCTACCAAATGATTTGGACTAGTGCACAAAGCAAGGTCCATAAAGACATGGATGAGCGAGTTTGGGGTGGATGAACTTCAGCGGCCTGCACAGAGTCCTGAGTTCAAAATGATAGAAAACCTTTGGGTTGAATTAGAGCTGAGACTGCGAGCCAGACCTTCTTGTCCACATCAGTGCCAGACCTCACAAATGTGCTTCTAGTGGAATGTTCAAACATTCCCATAGACACACTCCTAAACCTTGTGGACAGCCTTCCCAGAAGAGTTGAAGCTAATAAAGCTACAAAGGGTGGGCCAACTCAATATTGAACCCTAGGGACTAAGACTGGGATGCCATTAAAGTTCATGTGCGTGTAAAGACAGTTGTCTCAATACTTTTGACAATATGGTGTAAATTTACCTGGAGTGTGCTGTTTATTGCCAGACATTTGACTGCACAGCTCCAGCAATCAACTAGCACCAGGACATTAAAGTGGTTGTAAACCCATACAGACCACTTTGATCTACAGATAAGCCTAGATTAAGGCTTACCTGTAGGTCTAAGAAATATCTCCTAAACGTACGCGGTTTAGGGGATAGTAACAAAAAGACAGGCACCGCTGTTTACGGCACATGCGCTGTAGATAGCGGCACACTGAGCATGCTGCTGCTAACGGCGATATGCCGTTAGTGGTGGCTCCCGTGCACATGCGCGGGAGTGATGTCGTCGTGGCTCCAGCCAATCACAGCGCCGGAGCCACGATACCCGGAAAGAAGATGGAAGCTCCATAGCAGAGGGGACAGCGGTGACTTCGCAGGCTCCTGTGTAAGGTAAGTGACACATAATGGGCTACTATGCAATGCATAGTAGCCCATTATGCTTTACCTTTGCAGGGAAACAAAGAGGAAGTAAACCCATCAGGGTTTACTTCCTCTTTAACAGTTAACATTATAATTACGAAACAGTTTTGTAATATAGCGTCAATTTTAGTTGTTTCAGCTCCAATATTTTTACATAAAACAAAAATATATACTGTACACCACCCATTTTTGTTTTTACACTTTTTTGAGAACAAACATGGTAATTGTTTTAACAAATAAAACAAATTGCAGCTTTTGATTTTTATTAATAATAAAGGCTAATTTCTCTATTTAAAGTTTAAAATGAACAGCTAACATTTGGTCTTTATGTAGGTGCTTCAGAAGAAGTCCTCTTCTTCTTCCAATGTTTTCCTAGTGGTAATTTTGTATCAGCACTTATGTAACCAATAAAGAATTAATACTAAGAAGCATCTGAGTTGCCGGATACCATCATTATGGATTTTTCCTAGTGGTGGGCAGCCTCGTATATAATGCACACAACAGCACAGTTGTTGCTCTCTGCATTATTATATTGTGAAGGAAAGGTGCCCGGGTCATGCCCTCTTACAGTATTTTCATAGTCAGCATAGGCAAAGCACAGGTTCACAATATTTTATGGCAGCCTCAAAGTAAGTTTGTCTTCCAGGAAAAAAAAGGAAGCAGAACAGTTATTTTTAGTGATTTAAATATCTAGTGTTTTAAAAACTTAAACCAGATTCAAACTTTCTCTTGGTGTTTTACATGGGATTAAAATCCTTCCAGCAATAGTGTATCATATTTTTTTTTTTGTACACAGCAGCACTACAAGGAAAGCCATACCTATCTCCCAATCGATGACTCCTTGACAGACAATTTTCATTACAAAGGGACAGGAGCAGAAGTGGAGGAGCTGAAGGACCCTTCTCTAGTAGAAATATTGACATATGAGGATCTAGTCAGATAAAAAGAAGGTTCACACAATTCCACAAGAAAATGGGATATCTTGTAATTGAAAATTAAAAACTGTAAGAGGTCACAATTTCACTTTTAAAACTCGTTTCTCCTGTTTTCTTGACTAATCCCTTTCAATCCCCAGCAGATTTCAGTCAAAGATAGTTTGTTTAGCCCCCGTAATCTAATGAACAAGTCATTTCACCTCCAGGACTTGGTCATTTTTCGATTTATTAGCTGAGCTAGTGCATTTCGTTCTGAGATGAAGGAAAAAAAAAAATGCTGCCGCACTGACAAATCCATGATCTTTATTGAAGTTATATTAGTGCTATCTATCAGTGTTGAGGTTGAAAAAAAAAAACACATAACCTTTACCAAAATCAGGCACCTATCAGCAATCAGCTTCTTGCCGTGAATTTTGTTCTCGGTGACAACAAAGTCATTTTTTTCAAATTACGGCATGTAATGATTTTGTCAAAAAAAAAATAAAGCACATTTATTGCCTGCCACCAAATGACGTCATTTCATTAATTGGCACAAGGATGAAAAGGGGCAATGAGAATGGAAAGAGACAGTCTGGTGTGAGGAGTTCATGCAGGTGTACAGTGTAATTTTTTTTTTTTTTTAAACCTTGTGCACTTTCTACGCAGTTATTTGTTAAAGTGACCCTGTCACTGCAGGGTCAAAAGTAAACTAAGCCCAACCTGTAAAAAAGATGCTATATATTTCAAAATTTCACAACTACCTGGGCTTGCTGGACACATTTCAAATCTATTGAAAGTTACAGGGTCTATTTTCCTGCTCTGCATACAAACGGCTGAATTGATTCAATCAACCCCCAGTTGTTTCCCCCCCACCTCTCTTGGTTGGGCTGGCTGGATCGGGAAGCAGCCCCCAGTCCTCCCCTCCTCTCCCCCCCCCTTTTTTTTCCCTTTCTCTTTTTCCTTTCCTTCAGCCTTTACCCTATCACTATTAGTTGGGGATCCTCTGACAAATCGATGGTCAAGATCACAGACCTGGTGATTTTGGTCTCAATGGCACTACGTATACCAATAGAATTCTTTGACCCATAGTAGACACTGTTATTAAACTTCATACTTTATTGAATGTTCATACAATATTTACATCTCCTTACAAACTTTATTGTTTTAAGTTGTTTTGGATCCCGTTGTAACTGTTATGCTGTACGTATTGTAAACATTACTTATGTATATTCAATAAAAACTTTTGTGGAAAAAAAAAGATGCTATATATTTACCATTTTTGGCAGTTAATGTTTTGAAACTCTGCAATGTTGCTGATACCCGACAAATCGGTTGAATACTTGCTCTTTTCACTGCTCGCTGTGGTCCCCTTGTACTGATATTGAAGCTGTTGGAAGGAACCACAACATGCAGTGGGAGGAGCAGATATTCCCCCACCCAAAAACTTCCAATACCTGCAGCAGCCTGAGATCAGCAATGGGGCGAAGTTTCAACACTCAAGCTGCTGAAAGGGTAAGTATATAGCTCCTTCTTTTACAGGCTAAGCTTATATGACTTTTGACCTTTGAGTATGGTGGTGAATTTAAATGGGGCCTCCAATTTTACATTTGAACGGTTGTTCACTGTCAGTTGCTGAAATCCTGAAAGCTGATTAGCCTCGTTGAAAGACTGATGCAACGACTTTGCACAAAAAATGGCTGAGCAGCTCCAAGAAAAGCAGTCCATCAGATTTGTATTAGTTTTGTTCCGGAACACTTATCCTGTATCGAAATAGGAAATAAGGGTGTCTTCACAGGCTGGTACAGTGGACACTGTATTGGTACACTATGCCAAGTCCTAATAGTTATCAAGAAAAATCAACAAATTAATAAAGAATGGACTTTTCAGGCATAATTAAAAAAATATTATGTATAATTTTATTAGAACAAGAGAAAACATATATTAAGACATATGCAATTGTTAAAAATACATGTAACAAGAAATGTGGGCTAAAAAAATTCCACTGGCCATCTAGTGGTCCGCTATATCCTCAACAACTTTGATTATGCTAGACATCCCTGAGACTGGGAAGTAACCCTATGTGGTATTACAATGAATAACCTAACCGGATGTTATCCTAATAGAGGTATCAAGAAAAAGAAGGGTCAGTAGGCCAACTTAGGGTATGTCAATTCCTTTCGATATTAATTTCATCTAGGCTCGACTAGTTTCGCACAACCTGCACTTCTTCAGGAGTAGACATATCTGATGGATAAGGATGCAAAGAAAAAAGGCATAAATTATATGCTAATAATCACATAAAAAGGTGTGATCTTGTTACATTTTTTTTAACAATTGTATATGTCTTAATATGTTTTCTTCTGTTCTAATAAAATTATACATAATATTTTTTAATTATGTCTGACAAGTCCATTCTTTCGTCACTTGTTGTGTATCATTTGCTGTTGCACTAGATTTCATTATATATGTATTAATGCCTTGGTGCTGACATCTAGTGGCAATTCAGAGTAACTATAACTTGCTATTTTATGTCTGTAAATTGTTTGAACCAGATTCCCTATGTGTTGGGGCTAGTAAGTTTAGACCTTAGATAGACCTCTCAATTCTTCTTCATGTTCCCTCAGTGAGCTACCAGTCCGCATAGCAGACATAAGGCTGAAAGATTATTGTCTTTTACACTGAAAATGACCAGTGAACTGTATCCCATGTACTGATTTTAACAAGTACACTATGTTGGATTAAACATCTGTGTCCTATTGGGAAGTTGAGCTGTCTGCGGGGGGTATTTATTCATCAGGTGACCATACTGGCTGGATGAGCCGAGGTCTAAAGGAGGTATGTCAATTCATAAATCAGTACTTGAAACAGAACCAGTTTAAGGTAAATGTAAAACCTAAATGGATGACATTTAGTTTGCTAAACCACTTCTAACAACTGTGTTATCAACAATGCCTTTTTAATTACATTCACATTTTTCATTATTTGCTGTGTCTTTGTGCTGCTGATCTATTGCAGCCTTTTTACAGATAATCTCTGTCTACATGCCTTTTAACCTGGATGACTCAGGGTGGGTTTCTGAATGGTGACAACAGTTGCAACAACCATGCTTGTGCAATGGGTGTTAAAAAGGCCATTTGCAAAACTGAAAACCGTGTGACAGAGTGCAAAGGCAGGATTAAAATTGGGGGGGGGACAGTGTTGTCAAGGATCATCATGCCAGGATCACCTGACATTATTTTATTGAAAGCTGCAGATATACAAATATTGACTTTTTAAAATAACACTAACATTTTAAAATGTATTTTACATTTAATGATTGGGTTTAGGTATATTTTCCTTGTCAAAAGAAGTTTATTGAGTTGTTATAAAGATACATAAAGTAAGTTTACAAGGATCTATAAAGTAAGCTCATTGTTTTACAGTAGGGTTTATATAGGTAAATATCATGAAATTTCAAATATTAAACATTGGGTTCACGTAAACCTAAATTAAAGATATATATCATTTCCTTAGTTACTTTTGTAGGTATTTAAATGATTTATACCTACTATACATATTGTTTACAAGTAGAGTGTATATAGGTCAAATAAATTCTGATAATGAGCTTTAATCGTAAGGTGGAGAAAAGGAAAGAGAAAGAAGAAAAAGGGTTGAAAGGTAGAGGTATGGTCCATAAGGTTGTCCCGCTCGTCAGTTTATTATTCTTTTTAGTTCTCTTTGAAGCCTTAGAATGGGTGTCTCTGTAAGTCATTTAATCTGTTACCATGGCAACAGGACAGAGTCATTGAAGTTTGACAGGAACTGTTGTTTTATCCAAGGATGCCAAAGTTTTTCAAATTTTGGAATTTGATTTTGATCGATGGCTACCATCTTAGCATGGGACATTGTATTATTCATTCTGTGAATTGTTTCTGCTAGTACCAATGTAGGAGATTTCCATGCCTTGGCCACTGTTTGTTTTGCAGCCGTTATTAGTTGGATCATAAGTTTGAATTGAGAGAGTGTTAACCATTCCGGTTTTAGATTAAGTAAAGTTAAATATGGATCTGGTTGTATTATTTTTTTAAATATTTTAGATGCAATCACGAAGACTTCCTTCCAGAAGGTTTGGATTACTGGGCACGTCCACCATATGTGTAAATATGTGCCTATTTCTGGGCATCCTCGAAAACAAAGAGTTGAGGTATTAGGTGAATATTTTGCCACTCTAGCGGGTACAAGGTACCAGCGAGTTAGGACTTTATAATTTGTCTCCAGTGCTAAGATGTTGGGTGAAGATGACTTAGATGTGAGCCATATGTTAGACCAGTCCGTGTCTTCTAAAGTTCGTCCCAGGTCCTCCTCCCACCTCTGAACGTAAGAGGGTCTATTAAGATTTGCTACTCCATATAATTGATTATAAAGTGATGAAATTGTACCTTTAGCAAATGGATCTTTTGTACAGATTGATTCAAAAATGGATAATTGGGATAATGGTGTATCCCCCTTTAGGAATGGTGTATAGAAATTTTTGATTTGGAGATATCTAAATATCTCAGAGTTTGGTAGATCATATTTTTCTCTAAGCGATGGGAATGAAAGGAATGATTTAGATGCTATGAAGTCATTTAGTGTCTGAATGCCTGATGTTGTCCAAGCTTTAAAAGAATTTGGGTAGATCCATGCCGGATAAAAGGCCGGATTTCTGATAAAAGAAAGGAGAGGATTGTGTGGAGATTGTAACTGATATTTGGTTTTTAGTTTATCCCAGAGAGATAAGAAGTGTTTAGTTATGGGATTATGAATTTTAAAGCGGTCTTTAGGATCAAGCCATAATAAATTTGATATTAATAGAGGGTCATTTTCTGAAGCCTCTATAAATACCCATAATGGGATTTCCTGTTTTGCATGGTATTTGGACAGACTGGCCAAATGTGCTGCTCTGTAGTAGTTAGTAAAATTAGGGTATCCCAGGCCTCCTTTATTTTTAGGAAGATGTAGTGTGTGTATAGGTATACGTGGTTTAGAAGAGCCCCATATAAACAAAGTTGCTCTTTTTTGTACTATTCTCAAAAAATAGGAAGGAATTGGAATAGGGAGGACTCTGAATAGATAAAGCAATTTGGGTAGAATAGTCATTTTGATTGCATTAATCTTCCCTATCCAAGATAAAGGAAGTTGCGACCATTGTTTTATTAGATTTGTGATCTGTCTTAATACAGGAGGATAATTGGTTGAGAATAAGTCAGAATGAGATGTTGTTAAATGAATTCCAAGATATGGGATTGATTTTTCTGCCCATGTGAATGGGAGTGCAGCCCCAGCCGGGATCAATTCCATGTTTGTGAGTGAAATATTAAGCACTAGGCATTTCTTAGGATTAATCATAAGGCCGGATAGGGCTGCAAATCCATCAAGAGCTGGTATTAAGTTAGGACCAGAGACCTGTGGTGATGATAGAAAAAGTAATATATCGTCTGCAAATATACATAATTTGTGTGTAATCCCTCCTACTTCAATGCCAGTTATAGTTTGGTTTGTTCTGATGTATTGGGCCATGGGTTCGAGTATAAGGGCAAATAATAAGGGAGATAATGGGCAACCCTGTCGGGTATCTCTTTCGATATTAAAGGCTTCAGATTTGTATCCAGCATATTTTATATAGGCTTTGGGTTTATTATATAATGCTTTGATCCATGTTAAAAAGTGGGGTCCAAAACCCCATTTTTGTAATGAATATTGCATATATTGCCAGGATACTGTGTCAAATGCCCTCTTAATATCGAGAGATAGAAAACATAAAGGGATTTTCCGTTTTTTAGCAATATGTGCCAATAACACTGCCCTGCGTATATTATCGCCTGCCTGTCTATTTGGCATGAAGCCTACTTGATCTCTATGTATTAATTTTCCTATAATGCTATTGAGGCGTTTTGCTATTATTTTTGCTAATAATTTAATATCGAGGTTTAACAGAGAGATAGGCCGATAATTCACACAGGAAGTATCATCAGAAAGGGGTTTTGGGATCATACAAACAATTGCCATTAGTGTTTCTTGCCGAAAAGAATGTCCATCTAGAAGTTTGTTAAAAGTTTCAGTGAGAATGGGAGAGAGTATTTCTGAGAATGTTTTATAGTATAAAGCCGAGTAGCCGTCTGGGCCTGGTCTTTTGTTAAGTTTTAGGTCTTTTATGGCGTTAGCAACTTCATCTATAGTTATAGGCTCATCCAAACTGCTTTTTTGATTCTGAGATAACTCAGGTAAGGTTATTTTTGAGAAGAAGGATTCAGCTTCTGTAGGATTAAATTCATTGTTTGTCTTGTATAAAGTTGCGAGATGTGAGTGAAATTTATGGACTATTTTAACTGGATTACAAGTGTAAACATTTTTTGATAATTTCAAACGTATTGGTTTGAAAGATTTGTTAGTTGAATTTAATGCCCGAGCCAAATATGTACCTGGTTTGTTTGTATTCATGTAGAAATTGTGTTTGGAGCGTTTGAGGGATTTATCAACTGACTCAGTGAGAAATAGATCGTATTCCAATCTAGATTTTTCCAGATGAGATTTTGTACTCTGAGATGGATTATCTTGAAATGATATGTAGGCTGCATTAAAATTGAGTTCTAGTTTTTTTGCTAGATTTTTGCGTTCCCGTTTAAATACTGCCATTTGTCTTTGTATTGTACCACGCAAGAGAGGCTTATGAGCTTCCCACAGTGTTATTGGGGAGATGTCTGTTGTATTATTAATTGATATGTATTCCTTTAAAGCTTGTTCAATGGCCATCTGATGTAGTGGGTGTTTGAGAATTATGTCCGGTAAGTACCACGTTGGGTCATGCGCTTTTGGTATGGCTGAGGCTATAGTAGTGTATACTGCATTATGGTCAGACCACGGATTTGGAATTATATCTGATGCAATAATTTCTGGTATCATTCCTATTGTTAGAAAAATATGATCTATTCTGGTGAAGGTTTGATGAGGGTGCGAGAAATAAGTGAATTTCTTTTTCATTGGGTTACTTTCTCTCCATGAATCTACCAGATTGTATTTGGAAAGAAGTTGAGAAAAAGGTAATCTAGAGGTTATTTTGGATGGTGTAAAAGGTGATTTATCTAGAAATGGGAGGAGGACCTGGTTCGAATCCCCACACATTATCACTGTTCCTATTTTGTGTGTATTAATCACTTGTAATATATGTGAGAGGAATGGTGTAGGTTGTTTGTTAGGAGCGTAGTAGGAAATCACCGTGATTGCTGTATCCATTATATAACCCATGAGTATCAGGTATCTACCTTCTGGGTCTTTAATTTCTGATGATAAGGTGAATGGTGTGGATCGGTGAAATGCAATTAGAGTTCCCCTTTGCTTGGTACAGGCAGAAGCCGTGTAAATTTGTTGATAAAAAGGAGAAATATATTTTGGAGTAGAATCTTTGATGAAGTGTGTTTCTTGGAGGCATACTATGTGAGCCTTCTTGTTATGGAAAGTACGGAAGGCTTTGGTCCTTTTTTGAGGGACATTTATTCCCTGAACATTCAGGGAAAGTATATTCAGTGGTGCCATGGCAATAGATCAAATAGTTTTGACTTACTTTTTGTTATGCAGAGCTGACTGCGCAGATCAACCTGTGTGGACTGAAGAGATGAATAGATAGAAAAGAAACCAGTGAATTCTGGAGTAAAGAGTAAACAAAAAACATATGAGATTAGATGATACATTGTATAAATTATTTTTTGCAAGTAATCACAATTTACCCGTGAAAGAGAATAAATATCTCTCTCAGGGGAATAAGTGCCTTCGTCACACTCCCACATAATATGGTTGGGAGAATGAGGAGGGCTAATGGGGGTACATGGATCTTCCGCTTACAGGAGAGAAGTGCTATGTCAAAAGACATCAAGATGATGTTTCATTAATTGGAGTGCAGAATATAGTTTTTGTTGAAATTATTTATTCCAGGGTGGTTGTATATGGTTAGTCTTGCCCTAGGCTAAATAATTCAGTTAGAAAGGTACTGTTAATAACTTTGGTATTGATGAAGATAGTTTGAATTATTTTGGGATTTTAACCCCTTTAGAGTAAACAATTACATATTTTATTCATATGTAACTGTTTAGATATGTTACCTCATAAAATTGAGGTTGTATTGCTTCAGATTAGAATAAACAAAAACATAATTCTAGGAACTAGTTAGGTAATAATATATTTGTTTTAAGAAAAGAAAGAAAAAGCTTCCATTACTTCTGGATTATTGAACATATTTGTCCTAAAAAGTAATAAATCTATTGTTATTACCTGATAATATATAACTGAACAAGAATTTCCTTATTTCACTTATATATTCTAAGGCTATATGAATCAGAAGTAATAAGAAATATAACTGGAATGTAACATGATCCCACACAGTGTGTGACTATCAGAATGCAGTTACATTCAGTTATAAATACAGGTTTTTTATAGAGAACCATCTCTTAGTATAATAAATGAAGAGATATCAGGAATTAGGATGTCAGTCCATTGAATCTTCTTGGTCCATGGATGATGTGGCATAACGGCCTCTTTTATGAGAATGATGATTCCCATTTTGTTCTGAAATTTTCTGGGTGCTGCCTGAAGGTGAAGATGACGCCATTCTTCTGCGTGTGGGAGAGTTGCTGCCTGTGGGTTCTGTCAGATTTAATTTTAAAAGGGTTTTTGTAGTTCATCTGCTGATCTGCTTCTGTAAATTGTACCTTGGTAGTTAAATCTGACTGAAAAGGGGAAGCCCCATTGATACATAATGTTGTGGCGTTGCAGTTCCA